>NW_027262335.1:25000-33098 GCF_902827115.2 Pseudochaenichthys georgianus
TCCCAACAACGGTGAATGAAAGCCAGTGTGCACATCGTTTAATCAACTTATCAATGAGTGCATGATCAGATACATGATCCACCTCCACCGTGTGATTCTGTCCACATCGAATACTGTTTGACAAACCGCTCGTTCGCTCGAGCCTCAAACCTGAAACCCAGAGAGCAGCTGCTCACGAGAGCCACATTCACACCACCTCTGCACCGTCCTGGAGAAACGCCATGTCTTGACCATTTGAAGTCTTTTAAAAGTATGTGTTTTATTTATAAATGTTCACATGGACTGCCCCCCCCCCCCCCCTCCCTTCATCCACAGATCACACTGGACGCTGCACTCGGTCAGACACCAGAGGAGACTGTGAGGTCCACCGCAGACGGACCACTTTCGGTCAACATGTCCTCTCCGTTAAAGACAGCTCGTTCTGGAACAGCGTCCCAGCGGAGACACGGGATCGTCCCGCTCTCAAAAGCTTCAAAGGTCAACTCGAAGAATGGCTGAGAAACAACCAGACGGGCGATCACCGCTAACTGCACTTTAACACGGGGGTATCTCCTCTTGCCCTTAATGTCGTAGCTGCTACAGTTACTGCCATGTGGTAAATACCTGTGTGTGCTGCATATCATGTATTTATGTGTTGCTATGGTTACACATGTAATGTTCTTATATGTTGTATGTCAGGGACTACGGATGGAAATGAGCTCAAAGCTAGAATCCGGCATATTTACGCTGGAAGCATTGTTTGTCTAAAGTGTTCATTAATATGCCTGTTCAAATAAAAGATTACATGAAGAAATAAAATGTCATCTTCTCAAATATTGGCTGTTTTTGCTTTTCTGTGATTGATCTGATTTATCTGGTGAATACATGACGGGTTCTGCCGAGAAACAAGGCATTTTAAGACTTTGAGGAAATGTGAAAGACATTTGAAACTGTTTTCTAACATTAAGGATCAGATGATTCTCTATGGAGAACTTTGAGCACCTCATAGTTAGTAATATTAATGAACAAGGGAGTGTCTTTTGAGTCCTCAGTATGCCTTTTGATCCGTCTAATACAATCTCTTTTCATGTATCTACTCAGACGGGTAGTTTACCTGTTTCCCTTTCTCGAAAATAAGAACGGAGGACAAGAGGAAAGAGGCGTGATCGTTGACTGCAGGATGTGAAGAACTGAAAGGATGGAGAGCTGTTCGGCTAGCTGTGTGTAATGTGCAAAAACACTTTGGTTGGACATAATTTACATAATTGCTGCACTTATCGCTCAATCACGGAGAAAGTATGAGGAGCCGCCCGGCGAGAGGACAGTCGTCAAGGCAACTGAGGCGAGGATCAACGGGAGCACGGCCTCGGAAATAATCAGGAACGGGAACGTGGATGGGAACGTGGACGGGGAGGGGAACGGGAACATAAACATGGACCTGAACGGGGACGGGAACGTGGACAGGGACGGGAACATACACATGGACCTGAACATGGACGGGAACGTGGACGGGAACATAAACATGGACCTGAACAGGGACGGGAACGTGGACAGGGACGGGAACAGGGACGTGGACGTGGACAGGGACGGGAACATGGACGGGAACGTGGACGGGAACATAAACATGGACGGGAACGTGGACAGGAACAGGAACGTGGACAGAGACGGGAACAGGGACGTAGACGGGAAGTCAATAGTTGCGTCTCACTTCTCTTAACTTGCATCCCTGCGTCCCTCACTTGCGTCTTTTCCTCATGTCTTAGTTCCTCCCACCAGGGATGCATTAAGAGACACAAGGAAACCACGAGAAGAGAGGAAGCAAGGAAATGTGTTTGAAGAGGGACGCTCCTTAAGATGGCGCACAAAAAACAACTTCCAATGACAGCGAGGATCAAGGAGCGAGGAAATGACAAATAAGAGACTTGGGATCGACCCATTCAGTCTGAAAGAGGACATCCCAGTGCAGGAGGTCACTTAAATATATTCACCTGTAGAGCGCTTCCACATTGTCTCATGCTGTGTCGGTACTTCCAGTTAAAGTGTCCCTGCTATTCCATTGCATAGCGTCACCAGCTTTATCGACCTGGCCAAAGAAACTGCTTTTAGACTTTTTAATGAACACTCTTAACGCGAGGAGCTAACAACTTTTATTCCCATTATGTGATGGATTTATCCTAATAACGCATATTTGGGCATTTGGGAATAAACACAGTTCGCCACTGCAAGTTTAGGAATAACATAAGATAATAAATCTAGGTTATATTACGAGAGACATTTATTTGGCCATAGCTAGTTAGATAGCTAAATTAGCTAGTTAGCTTGTAGCTAATGTAAGCTAGTTAGCTTGTTAGATAGCTAATGTAAGCTAGTTAGATAGATAGCAAACTTTAGATAGCTTGTAAAGTAAATAGCTTGCTGGCTTGTTAGATATATAAAGACAACGTTAGTTATTTTGTAAAGCAGATAGCTAACTGTGAAGGTAGTTAAATAGCACACAGTTTAATTCAGTCTCTAGGTTAACTTGTTTTTATAAATGTCAGCACTGTAGACCTTTGTCTCTCCTTCCTGCAGAGAGAGTTACTGTTGAAATTAGCTTTAGTCTGCGGTCTGACTGGCTCATATGTTCTGGTTCTTCTCGTAGCTTCTCATAGCAGAGCAGGGGTGTCAAACTCAAGGCCCGGGGGCCAAATCCGGCCCGCCACTTCATTTCATGTGGCCCCGCAAGAGCTTGGAAAGAATATAATATGTTTATTATACGGTTACATGACACTTTACAGAAGCAGGTTGCCCATAAACTACATGTCCCACAATGCATCTCATTTTGTGACATGCCCACTGAAGAGACTTGACATTATTTGCCCTGGACTTCTGCTTTCAGACGTAGTTAATTACTAAGTTATTATCCTATCCGATAATAATCCAATTCAGAGGCAATAATGTAATATAATGCGTTATTTTATATATATATTATATATTTATATAGTTACAACCGGCCCTTCGTGTGCAACCTTTATGCAAATGTGGCCCGCGATGAAATTGAGTTTGACACCCCTGAGACTCTACAGAGGTATAACAAACGTCCTCATATGAGGTGTCCACGTCACCCTGCAGTCCCTGGTCGGAAAGGAGGTGGGGTGCATAATAATCACTAAGAATGGTCTCCTTTAACTAGGGTCCAGCTGGGGGGCAGCTTCTGCAGGTCTGCTTAACCTCCGCTGGCCACGAGCACATTAACCCTAATGAGTTAACCTACTTGTGTGTTCACAGAGAGATGAGTGCCGAGCTCTGGCATCTCCCTCTGTGTGTTCTCTCTTTATCTCATGTCCACATTCCCCGCCGCCCAGTCCGTGTCTTAGCTGCAGCAAAGGTCATCTTGCATTTCAAAGAGTAGAACATGTTGTGTTTTTTCTGTGATTAGCACCAAGCGTGACATTTAAACACCGAGTCACGCTCAAAACAAGCTCCCTCCCAAAGAGACGGGATACAGCGCACACAGAACACAAGTCCAGACATCCCTGCACAGGGCGGAAGGCTATCTGATGCGTGTGCAAGTAGAACATGGTGTGTGTGTGTGTGTGTGTGTGTGTGTGTGTGTGTGTGTGTGTGTGTGTGTGTGTGCCGGATTAGCACCGTGTCTGAAATATGAAGCAGCAGCAGACGCTCACGTGATGCCAGCAATCTGTGGCCATGCTGACAGGGACAACAACAACCAGGCTGCTGACGCTTTGCACACACACACACACACACACACACACACACACACACACACACACACGCACGCACGCACACACACACGCACACACACACACACACACACACACACGCACACGCACACACTTACACACTTACACACACACTTACACGCACACGCATGCACGCACGCACACGCACACACACACACACACACACACACACACACACACACACACACACACACACACACACCAATAGAGGGGACAAAATGATAATGCGTTTCACATCTGAGAGTATATATAGTGGGTGGATCATTGCTGCAAAATACACCATACAAGGTTGTGGTTCACCCTCTGGGGACCATGCATCTGCATACTCAGCATATGTAATGCAAAGTCAGGCTGGAAGGTGGAGCCCAGAGCAAGGCCACATACACTCAAAAGCATGGGACTCCTATCCAGGGGAGCGCTGTTCGTGTTCGACCTCCGTGGAAACCTGGAAATCCACTGTTTAAATTGTACATGTTCTTATTTATATCGTCCATACATGATTACAATACCAATGCATTTGCCTACATAGGGTATACATAAAGCAACACAAAGGAACATGCATTGTAAACATTGCAGAATAAATTAGAAAATCATATAAATAAGGATTTAAGAAGTAAATGCAACCAATTCATTTCCTGCGAAGACGGACTGCATTGATGTAACTGACCGTGAAATGGAAGATACAAATCAGTGTACACAACCAACATGGAAGATATGTCAAAACAAGCAAGTGGTGTATTGTACACGATGGCGCTATGGCTCAGTACTATGGCTCAGTACTATGGCTCAGTACTATGGCTCAGTACTATGGCTCAGTACTATGGTGAATACACAACGTGACAAATGGAGAGGCAGAGATGGAGATGTCGACACACATCTCTCTCAGATCAGCAGATTGATTCCTCTGCAGCTCTTCTGCTGCCGCCACTCTGCCAAGGCCACCGACACTGAGGCTGTATCCAGGCAACCGGGCGTATCTGTATCCAACCACCGTCAACCAATCACAGGCATCCACTCACACCTCAGCCAATCACAAGCAGCCACATACTGCCTCAGCCAATCAGGACGGGTGTGAAGCAGCTGCTGGTCAGCGGGGAGCGATTATGTTATTTTTGTAATACTTTTTTATTTAGTTATGAAGTTTTTACCGGACGTGTGTGTGTGTGTGTGTGTGTGTGTGTGTGTGTGTGTGTGTGTGTGTGTGTGTGTGTGTGTGTGTGTGTGTGTGTGTGTGTGTGTGTGTGTGTGTGTGTGTGTGTGAAGTATGCAGCTATGGCGTATTACAAAACATACAAAAACATTTATAAATATATCTTACTCTGGATATAGATATGACCCGAGACAGAGAGAGCAACAGATGGAAGAAGATAAGCAATTATTACCCCAATGTTTTCTTAGTTCAGTCACAGCTTCTGATCTGCCGTGACGGGACCCTTTCTCCCTCAAACTGAGAACCATATCTTTAAACTAACCGACCTCAAAACACGTGGAGCGTAAGAGAGCATGAGAGCGAGCATATTCAATTTAAGAAAACACATATATTGGAATGTTTCCATTTAGTGGAAGACAGCAGCTTTCAGAGATACGGATCTGACAGATGAAAACCGGATGGTGTGTGTGTGTGTGTGCGTGCGTGTGTGTCACCTGTCAGTAGAGATAAGTTACCTGTGCTGTAGGTGTAATAGTTTTATTGCACCTCTCTTCTCTTGCTCTCCCACTCTCTCACACACACACACACACACACGCACGCACGCACGCACGCACGCACGCACACACACACACACACACACACACACACACACACACACACACCTGAGTCTGACAGCCATGAGTGTGGGCAGGCGATCTGTTCCTAGCGGTGTGTGGCGGCTGCTGTGGTGTTCTGTGTGTGTTCGATGCTGCAGGTTGAGAGGAAGTGAAGCCTGCTGGGACGTCTCAGTCCCTCTGATCTGCTGCAGAGCTGCATAGCAACACACACATTACAGAACACACACTCTCTGTAACTGCTCAACAAGCTGCTGACAGGCTCGATACATCCGTTTCTTTCTCGCATTGAAAGGACTTTTGACCCAGGGCTTTAAACTTCTAACAAAGTCTGTGAACACACGTCTTTGAGCTGAATGCTAACATCCGCGTGCTAACAGGCTCGGATAACAGGGAGTGGAGTTCCGTCTAATCCAAAAATGTTACGATCTGAATATCCACATGACATGTAGCAATAAGCTTGACTCCAACAAAAATACATCTCGGTAAGTTTGATTGACTGTTTACTTAAACGAAGGTGTCAGTACAAACACATATTTACATACACACATAAGGTCAAAAAACGATTGTGCTCCGTGATTATTTTTCCTTCTCATTACCAGCAGCTGCGGTCAATTTTATATTAAAATGCCATCTAAGTTGAGAGTTTTAGAGCCCGTGTCTACTAAGTGCCTTTTTCTGAGTACAAGCGTCTTTCGTCCATTGACTGCTATGAGAGCAGAGATCATGCCAACACATTAAAAAAAGTCCCCAAAACAGTTCTTATTAGCCCCAAAAGTTGGCCGATGGGAATGTCATGGCAGGTATTTGACGATAGCCCAGATTCAGGTGCTAGATGACATTATAAAGCATCCTTAAGATGTTAGAATTCATTCTGAGGGGAACATGACAATCCATCCAAAAGGTGTCGAGACGTTTCACTTTAAACATTTATCAAATATAACAATAAAAGATAATAATGTATCAATTCATTCAAAAGATAAAAGCAGATTACAAATGTGTGCTAAAGGAAAGTCAGGGGGAGTTCTATGAGATGTTTAGAATTGTTGACATTAGAATTGATGTGTAGTAACCGCAGTACCGGGTGATCGGGAATGGAAATTGAACGTAAACACGGAAACCAACAGTAACTGCAGAACTGTGGCACATTGTCAACGCGACAACATTTAAAGAACAACAATTCAAAGCCAGGTCATTTGATTTCTTCCACGTGTCCTGCTGTCAGTAGCTCAACATGTCTTGGAGTCTGTCACCTTTCGGCATCTATAACTCGGCGAAGAAGCTGCTTTTCAGCCTGATCGCCGGGACAGAGAGCGAGGACCGGACGGTTCTTCTTTCCAAAGAGAAGGAACAGAAAAATGTGGACGAGGAACGAATCAAAGAGCTCCACAGCAGCCTGCAGGACAAGGTGACTGATAACGAGAGGATGCGACGCTCCCTGGCCGTTCTGATGAACCAGCTCGTCACAGCCAGGATCACCAGGATCAACAGAGAGCGGTCAGAGAGGACACTCGTACAGGCGCTGTCGCAGATGAAATTGAAGTTGCTGCTTCAGAAGACCCTGGAGCAACAGATGAGGGAAGAGCTGGAGAGAGTGAAAGCGTCACGGGAGGAGATCTGGAGGTATTGTTGGGAAAATACTGAATGTAGTCTTCCAATATGAGAGTAACATGATAGCATAAGGCGCGTTCACACCGCAGTACTTTTCCCACTTTAGTTCCGATATAGTTCTGAAATGTCGCGTTCACACCAAAAACAGCCGGAACTGAAATTATTTCATGAGAACCTTTTTCCCCCTTTCCCGTCGCTGCTAGAGAGCAGGGACTTCGTTGGAGAACAAGGTTCCCATGTCTGATTGGCTGGGCGGATTGCAAACCACGCCCCGTAAAACTCCAAAATAGTTTTGTGAAGCCGCCATTTTATTATCCTTGCATTAGCATTATTAGCATTAGCATTAGCCCAGCGCAGAAACGGAAAGAGACTAACTTATGGCGACACAAAATAAAACATGGGAGCGGTGGAGATGAGGAGGTGCCGGCGTTCTGGCGATTTACTCGGAAGGCTTCAGTCGAAGCTGCTGGGAGTCCCAGCAGCTTCGACTGAAGCCTTCCCCAACTCCGGGGACTTCCGGCCGGGGACTTTGGGCGGCAGTATACGCCGTGAAGTGGGTTGCGGCCTGCCAGTAAACCCAAAGCAGAAGAAGAAGAAGTGACGTCAGCGGCTTCATTTGCCTAATCCTCCCTCAGGGACTTTTTCTGGTGTGAACGCGATCTGTACTCAGTTCATCAGAACTAAAGAGTTCTGATGAACCTTTGTGGGAAAAGTACTGCGGTGTGAACGCGCCTAAAGGTATCAAGTGTAGCTGTGAACATGACAGGATGTGTGATGACCTGGAAGAGCATCAGGACTGTTTGAGGCAGATGATAGCTATGTGATGAACATGATGACTCAGCCTCTATGGAGAGAGACATCAAGCATGCTCATTTCTGACGTGGAGCTAATCTGAAGTAAACATTGAATACTGCTTTCTGCTCCTCCATCTTGTGACTGTGTGACTCCCTCTCTTGATATCAGCATGTGAAGGACACTGTGAAGGAACTAGTCTCTGTATG
>NW_027262336.1:0-2500 GCF_902827115.2 Pseudochaenichthys georgianus
CTGTCCAGATGATAATAGAAACCGTAAAATCACGAAACATCACAAGGGTTGAAGAGGAAGAGAGGAGGAAAGGAGGAGAGGAGGAAAGACGTGGAGATGGAGGAGGTACGCGTATCAAAGAAATCGCATTGATAAAAAAAGCCCAATATGTCCCCTCGTTATAATCAATCCTTTACGAGTCCTCTTCAGCCCAAGCCTGTTTATCTTCCCTTCTCAAAGGGACACATTAATACTCTGTTCTCAAAGCAACGATGAACCTGTGAGTTGGATGAAGAAGAGTCAGAATCAATATAGATGCTTTTTATTTTAAAGAAAATTCAGATTGAACATGGTAAAAAACTGTAAATTATAGTGCCCGTCCAAAAATGTGTTTTTACTTATAGTGAAAACTACCCGTTGGATGATGGGATAGGAGACTAAAAGCTTTAGGAATCCAAAGTACAACATATAATAAATACCCTGTATCAAGATTGATGCAAAACAAGTGACCTTTGACCTTTTTAGAGAGGTTTAGCAAATAAACTCCACCTCTGAGGTCATTTGGGTGGAAATGGGCGTTTTGCCGTTTCTCTGGAACCCATTGGTCGATGTTGATGATTGACATCTCTTTTGAACGGCTAGAGCCAATGGAATCGAGGGAAAGTTCCACATACACACACACGGTTACCAAATAAGGAGTGAGAGTGACGCGCAGCCAAAACCGGTGCCGCGACACACTCTCTGGGCTACCATTAGCAGCTCATTTATATTCTCCGATGTTTGCATAAAAGTTGAATTATGGATTATCAATAATGTTCAAAGTGACGGACACATTGGATTAACCTATGGATTAACCCTCAGCCGCGTTTGTTCTCGTTTTGATGCCATTGAACACGACTTTTGATCAGAGTCCAGCTAAAGTGAGCATATCTCCGTGTTCTGCTAGCTAAAGCTACTCGTGTGTCGTCTGTATTCGCTTCTCCTGTCCCGAGTTCTGATCGCTCAGTGGTGATCCTTATACTTCTATAATCTGTGGACTCTCAGGATATTAGCTAAGCTTGTTTGTGCAGATCCAATAAGTATATCGATCGGTATAGCTAGAGTTCTGTAATAACGGCGTTAAGATTTTTTCGCCCAAGGCTAATTCAGAGGCTCAGCGTTAGCCTTGAGTCTCTTCCCGTTACATGGATATGAAACATTCATAGTTTATCAACTCTTAAGAAGCCCTCAGACTCTGGTGCTTGCGTGGTTTCGGCCCTTTCGGCGGGTCCGCGGGGCTAAAGAGGCAGATCTGATTTCCTGGGTCATCGCCCCCCCTCAAGTTCAATATCTCTGTGTGATGCTGGCTGATTGGCAGAGGTGGGAAGTAACTAAGTACATTTTTGAGGTACTTGTACTTTACTTGAGTATTTACATGTTATATCTGCAGGACTTTTACTGAAACAAAGTATTCCTACACTTCTACTTTTACTCAAGTACAAGATCTACTTTTTCCATCTCTGCTGACTGGTGCATACTGTGCGTGTTAAATATTACAACAAGCTATATATATATATATATATATATATATATATTGTACATGTATGATCCAGACTCAATGAAAGACTGTTTATTATGGTTTGTTTGAAAAGAGATAGTAAATAATACAAAGAGTGCAGAAACCCACTGAGCTTATTGAAGCTTCCACATCAATTGATGAATATACATTAAAACACATCATAACAATAATGCATTTTATTTATAGAACACTTCTAGAAACTGAAAGACACGTTACAGAGTAACACAACATAAAAACACAATTAAAACAACACACTTTGTATCAGGGCCGTATTCACCATATACATTGGGGGGGACACATCCCCCAATATTCAGATACACTCAAAATGTCCCCCCCATTAAATAGTAAAACAAAAAACGTTTTGATTTTTAGATTTTTTAATTTAAATGAAATTTCTATTCTATGACTTCTTTATTTTGATTACTTGTATACTTGAAAATCTATATTTTCTGTTATTGTGAGCTTCACCAATATTTCTTTTCATATGTAAATTGGTTCCTTATTTTGTACCCGCGGGTGTATTTCGCTGTTGCACGTCTGAGTCCACCTTCAGTTAGCTTGATGCTCCAAGCAGGTCAGTCATGTTTTAATTTGCCCTCCATCAGTTCTGGTATCTTTTCTAGTTAGCCCTAAAGTAATCTATATTATTTTATTTCGTAATGGTAATGTTAATGAACCCTCCGGTAACTTGTAGTTCTGATGTTAAAACCGAACTTTTCAGGAATAGTAGCTAACTAGCTGTGGGCTAGCTGGTTTCAGTTGTTAGCCTCCCTAGAGGAGGTTAGGTCCCCCCCCCCGCCCACACCCCCCGTCACATTTTCCCACCCACATTGAGGATGCTTCCTACACCCATGCCTGAGACACAGTTTTGTGACTATTGTTGTGTTTTGCCCCCACGGGCAGGGGCATGGGGTTTAACAGGTTTTAAAGTATCCAATGTGTTAGTGATTTTCTATGTATTTT
>NW_027262336.1:7500-33125 GCF_902827115.2 Pseudochaenichthys georgianus
TGCTAACACCAGCCTCTCTCTGTTTCAGGATGCAGGACGGGAGCTGGAACCCGCCCGAGGCGTCCTCTGAGGGTCCGCACCTGGACCCAGAGCTGGAGGAGGGGTTCGCTGACCTCACGGCCTTCCTGAGTGCAGAGGAGATCCACCGCAGCCTGGACCTGGCCCTGGAGGCCTTCGGGGGAACATTAGAGGACCCAGAATCCTCTACAACTGCTGAACACCCCCAAACTAAAGCTTCCTCTCCATCTGAAGGCGATGGTGCAGCATCTGAAGCCCCGCCCCTCATTAAACACACGTCCAGAGAGGTGGAGAAGCCCACCCTCCATCTCCAACCCTTGCCTCCCATCTATAAACAGGATAAGCCCCGCCTCCTTCATGAAGGTCTGGAGCTAAACGACCGCGCGGCGTCGACCTCAGAGTTCTGCAGCCGCGCCGCCACCTTCATCGAGGAGCTGTCCTCCATCTTCAGAGGCTCCGCCCACCAGGAGGACGACGCCTCCTCTCCGGACAGCGGGTACCTGACCCCCCACGGACAAAAACAGACCCCTGCTCCTCCTCAAAACCCCCGCCTGGAGGAGGAGGAGGAAGAGGAGGAGGAGGAGGAGCTTCACCAGGAGGAGGAGCATCACCAGGAGGAGCATCACCAGGAGGAGGAGCATCACCAGGAGGAGGAGCATCACCAGGAGGAGGAGACGGAAAAAGTACACACATCTTTTACTCAAGTAGAAGTACAGATACTCTTTGTTAGAATAATCTCCCTGGTCCCCGGCTTGAGCTTCATCTCAGGACCCATGTATTTATGATCCTCTATTGTTGAGAGGATCGTAAATACATGGAATGTTGAGATTTGAGAAAAAGTCCGAATTGTTGAGATTGAGAAAAATAATAATTCTCTGTTTTGACTACTTCCATTGTGGAAGTAGTCAAAACAAAAAAGAGAATTCGTTGGTATTTTTACAATCTCAAAATTCGGACTTTTCCTGAATACTCAAAATGTTAAATCTCCCTGATCTCCGGCTCGAGCTTCACCTCAGGATCCATGTGTCTGGGATCCTCTCCAGAATGGAAGTCATCATTACATCATTACATTGCATTTAGCTGACGCTTTTATCCAAAGCGACTCACAATAAGTACATTCGACCAGGAAGACACAACCTTGAGGAAAACAGAATCATATAAGTACATCAGGTTTCATAGAGCCAATCATCACATACAGAGACTAGTGTCCTTCACATGCTGATATCAAGAGAGGGAGTCACACAGTCACAAGATGGAGGAGTACCAGTTATTCTAGAAAATCATACATCCTGTCATTTACAAAATCTCAAATGTCAGACTTTTTCGCAAAAATCTCAAAAGTTTGATTTTCTCAAAAATCTCAATTATGATTTTTTTTTTCTCAAGATCTCCCAAATTCCGACTTTCTCAAAATCTCAACAATTCTGACTTTTTCTAAATGTTGTTTTTTTTCTTGAAATCTGAAGAAAAAAAATTCAGAAAAATTCGAGCTTTTTCTCAAATTTTGACTTTTTCCCTAAATCTCAAAATTCGGACTCAAGATCTAAAAATTCGGACTTTCTCAAAATCTCAACATTTTGACTTTTTCTGAAAATTTACAAAAGTGAAAGATCACTGGTCAGCGTCTTGAGCTTCAGCCTCAGGATCCATGTATTTATGATCCTCTATTGTTGAGAGGATCATAAATACATGGAATGTTGAGATTTGAGAAAAAGTCAGAATTTTGAGGAAAAAGTCAGAATTTTGAGGAAAAAGTCCGAATTGTTGAGATTGAGAAAAATAATAATTCTCTGTTTTGACTACTTCCATTGTGGAAGTAGTCAAAACAAAAAAGAGAATTCGTTGGTATTTTTAAAATCTCAAAATTCGGACTTTTTCTGAATACTTAAAAATGTGAACTCTCCCTGGTCCCTGGCTTGAGCTTCTTCTCAGGATCCTTGTATCTGGGATCCTCTCCAGATGGAAGGAGTCATCACATACAGAGACTAGTTCCTGAGCAGTGTCCTTCACATGCTGATATCAAGAGAGGGAGTCATCACATACAGAGACTAGTTCCTTCACAGTGTCCTTCACACGCTGATATCCAGAGAGGGAGTCACTCAGTCACAAGATGGAGGAACAGAAAGCAGTATTCAATGTTTACTTCAGATTAGCTCCACGTCAGAAATGAGCATGCTTGATGTCTCTCTCCATAGAGGCTGAGTCATCATGTTCATCACAGAGCTATCATCTGCCTCAAGCAGTCCTGATGCTCTTCTGGGTCATCTCACATCCTGTCATGTTCACAGCTGCAGCTGATACCTTTGTAGCATGCTGCTCTCAGGTTGGAAGAGGACACTCAGTGCTCTCCAACGCTCCTGTCTGTTAACACAACATTACATTATCTGTGGACAGTCCCCACAGGAAGGAGCAGTTTAAACTCTACAGTTAGTCTCCTGCTCTCCTTCCTTCTTGCTGGTGGAGGAGACTTGTTCTAGTGAAGAAGTACTCCAGTCATGGCCTTCCCCCCGGTCTGTGCCTTCCTGCTGCGCTGTCTTTAATACTTAAGTAGAGTAACGAAGTATTTGTCCTCCACTTCCTCCCACCTGCAGGAGGAGGAGCATCCCAGCGAGCCAGCAGGGGGTCCTGACGCTCCTCCAGGGTACCCCCACCACCTCCTCCATCACCCCCCCTCCGCTGCTCCGTCTCAGAGCCCGCTGACCCCCCCCTGCTTCCTGCAGAAACTGAAGAGCCAGGAGGTGGCCGAGGGGAGCCCCATCCGCCTGGAGTGCAGAGTCGCAGGAAACCCCCCCCCTCTCGTCAGGTAGGGGCTTTTTATATCACGTCTTCTCAGTGTCTGCGTCACTTTGTCCTCCATCCTTTCCTCCATCCTTTCCTTCATCCCTTCCCTCCCATTGCTCGCTCCATGCGTCCTCAGGCCGTGAGACTTCAGAGTGCGCAGAGGCAGAGATGTACCGTATCATCTGGCATTCAGACGCAGACTGGTTACGTGTTTGGTGTAATAACTGATGGAATGGAATAGAAGCCTTGATGGCAGGGGTCTCAAACTCAAGGCCCGGGGGCCAAATCCGGCCCACAACTTCATTTTATGTGGCCCCGCAAGAGCTTGCAAAGAATATAATACGTTTATTATACGGTTACATGCCGCTTTACAGAAGCAGGTTGCCCATAAACTACATGTCCCACAATGCATCTCGTTTTGTGACATGCCACTGAAGAGACTTGCAATTATTTGCCCTGGATTTCTGCTTTCAGACGAAGTTCATTACTAAGTTATTATCCTATCCGATAATAATCCAATTCAGAGGCAATAATGTAATATCATACATTATTTTATAAATATATTATATATTTATATAGTTACAACCGGCCCTTTGAGTGCATCCTCTATGCCAGGGGTGTCAAACTCAAGGCCCGGGGGCCAAATCCGGCCCGCAACTTCATTTTATGTGGCTCCACAAGAGCTTGCAAAGAATATATTATGTTTATTATACGGTTACATGCCACTATACAGAAGCACGTTGCCCATAAACTACATGTCCCACAATGCATCTCAAATGTGACTTTTTTCTCAGAATTTGACTTATTTTTTTAAAATTCTCCTTTTTTTCAAAATGTCACTTCTTTCTTTTCGGCTTTTCTTTTTAAATCATTTTGTGACATTCTCACTGAAGAGACTTGCAATGATTTGCCTTAGACTTCTGCTTTCAGGCGTAGTTAATTATCCTATCCGATAGGGTAATATAATACATTATTTTATATATATTAAATATTTATGTATGTATTTTTTATATAGTCTTAAAGTTACAACCGGCCCTTTGAGTGCAACCATAATGCTGATGTGGCCCGCGATGAAATTGAGTTTGACAGCCCTGCCTGATGGTCACTGTACAGACGAGGAGACGAGAGGAGGCTCATCAACGGGACCGCAGCGGGTTGAAACGTGTGAGAGGTCCTGCCGCAGCTGGAGGGGTCGTCCGTGTCACGATTTTAGTGTTTAGTTTCCGGGTTTATTTTTTAAATTCTGTTCTCCTTGTGTCTGGGCTTCCTTCATGTGTCTGAGTGTCTCTTTGTGTTCACCTGTTGTTGTTGTTGTTGTTGTTGTTGTTGTGTTGCTGCCTCCCCCTCTGTGTATATGATCTTGTCTTCCCCTTTTCTCCATGTTCAGTGGTCTTTCTTGTGGCCCTCCATGTTTGTCCCTGCAGTCTTTCGGTCCCTTCCTCCTGCTCCCTGCTTTGGCAACGTTAAGTCGTTCCTTGTTTTCTTTTGGCTTTTCTTTTGGATGAAAGCTCTTAAAGCTTTTTGTGAAACGTACTACACCTTTTGTTTCATAGCTGCATCTGGGTCCCGCCTTAGTGTTTGAGGTCCTGAAAGGGTTGGGATTTACGAGGGGAAGCATCAAGCCAGAGCTGGATAGACATGGGTCGTTGAGAGGCTTGATATCTTTTCTGTTATAAGTTCCTGAGGTCTCTTTGTCTTCATGTTAGGTAATAGTCTGTGCTCTGCTGTGTGCACGCTGGGGGTATCTGAGGAGTGGGTTCCTCATGCTCACCAGACAGACTGGTTCTCCTGACAGTACAGACTAAGAGCTGGAGATCAACAGAGAGGGTTGTGGTTCATGAAGGCGCCGGAAGAGGATTCCATGTTGAATGTCTTATGCTGATGTTAATAGAACGAACGAGAGAAAATACACATGTAGTTCTGTACGTTCTGTATATCGTTGGGTATCACGGCCCGTCCACACGGCGGCGTGCGTTGACGCTTCACCATTCACTTTGAATGGGGTGACGTCACTTTTTGCCGAACTGCATTGTGGGAGCTTTGCTGGCGTGGCTCGCTGCAAAAGTTGAGCAATGTTGAACTTTTTAAGCCTCGGCAGAAGCGTCAGCCAATCGGATCATAAGCCAGTCCGAGCTCTAGCCAATCAATCCGCTGCTTGTGTGTCCGGGGAGGGAGATCCATGTGATTGGTTGTTGGTCGAGTTTCAGACACGCCCGCCGGCAAGCGTCAACACACGCCGCCGTGTGGACGGGCCGTGACACTGCACCATCCTGATTGATGCATCTGAGATGAAAGGACGCGGTCATAGGAAATGCTTCAACTTATATATTTTGTGCAAGAATGCAAATTGAAGTTCCTGTGGTTTTTGTGTTTCTAACGTGAGTAAATAGTCTTTGTTCCTCCGGCAGGTAAAGCTCCAGCGGTCAGAGATCAACTGGCACTTTCGATTTGATGTAATTTGAGTAAATATATCACAGCAAACATTGAACACGTTGTTCTTGCATTGAGCTGATGCTGGGGGTATTGAGTCGGCTGAGGGACAGACACAGACACAGCCTGGGGACGAAGTGAGGACGGCTGGACGGCTGGAGGACGCAGGGACACTCTGTATGGAGAAGGTCGCCAAAATATTGTTTGGACGGGTTATTATAAGTTTGTAATACAGAAATATATACATTTTGTAAAATACAAGCCTTAAAGGTGGGGTAGGTAAGAATGGAGAAACCGGCTCGAGTGGCTAGAATTAGAAAATACACAGCCGGAACAAATCTGCCCCTTCCTCACAGAGCCCCTCCCCCAACACACATGAACGCGCACGTGACCAATGAGGGCAGTGTGTGCCCCGATGGAAGGCTGACAGGCAGGTAGGCCATCCAGTTACTTCAGCCGGCTCAGATGATTGGTCGAGCTTTGTCCAGCGCCACGGCTTCAAAGCACTTCAGATATTCATTGCTATCGGACGTTGAGAGCATTCCATGGAATATAACAACAAGTGTATCTCGAGCCGGTTCCTCAAACTTACCCCTCCTTTAATTATTAAAAATAGTTAGTTTATAAATAAATAAATATGCACAGAAATAGAAACATGTATATATATGTAGTTGCATGTATCACGATGGCAGCTCCGGTCCTCTATGCATGGTGCAGGAATGTGCTGACCCTCAGTGTGACCGGAGCTTTAGTGTCGGTGATGTTCACCAGCTGGAGAGATAAGGTGATGCGGGAGGGGGGGGGGGGGGGGGGTGGTGAGTGACTCCACTCGATACCAGCTTTTTACCAAGGCTTTCCCCACTGTATAGTTAGTTTAATAGGTGTATGCTACTTCCCCCCCCCACCCCCTTAACCTGTCTGCCTTTTTTCCCCTACTCCCCCCCCCCCTACCCGACTTGTAAAGCGACTGTGGCTGCGAGGGAGTGCGGTCGTCTTTCCACCAGAAGGTTGTGGGTTCGATCCCAGCCCATGCAGCCAACATGTCGATGTATCCTTGGGCCAGATACTTAACCCTGAGTTGCTCCCGATGGCCAACGGTGTGTGAATGTGTGTGCGTGTTAGTTCCTAGAGTAATATACACTGCTCTGTGTGAATGGGTGAACGACATGTCGTATGTAAAGCGCTTTGAGGGGTCTTAAAGACTGGATAAAGTGCTATATAAGTACAGTCCATTTACCATTTAAAGCGACCTTGGGTTTCCTGAAAGGCGCTATAAAAATATTATATATTATTATTATTATTAATTATACCTGTGAACAAATACCAGGAGGAACTGTTGATGTCAACACAATTACGTCCGTTTCACTCAGGAGGAGATACAGATCTAAAAAGTGGGCATTTCAAATCGTACCTGCCTAAATGCTTAGATTAGACGAGGAGAAAGCGAAATAAAATATTTTTGTTGTTTAAGTGAAATTCCACTTTCTAAACATTGATTTCTAGGAAAAAAATGCAATCTTTTTCCTAGAAATCAAACCAGTCAGGCTACACCCTGCTCACAGAGTCTCAAGCTCAATGTGAAGTAAGTGACTCACTAGCCAGATACAAAGTGCTGAGGTAAGGTAGAATAGTGCTGTTTACTGGTTCCAGTTGAACGGGGACTTCCACCCTGCCACCTGAGCCAGAAGGAGATGCACCAGCATGAAGTGTTACAGCACTCTCCACGAGGAAGCTATAAATACTCTGCCCTCTTGTTTCTGGACCGGTCAGCTCATCTCCGTCAACACGCTGTTTACTACACATACCTGACCTCGATATTTAACGCCTCATTTCAGCAGGGAATAATGATCCGGCATTTCACTGTTTCTCATACGGTCTATATGAACTGCTTTTAAACTGTGTCTCTCAGACCATTGCCGTCTTAATCTTTGCTTTTAACCCTCATGTTTTTCTCAATAC
This sequence comes from Pseudochaenichthys georgianus, assembly GCF_902827115.2. Taxonomy (NCBI): domain Eukaryota; kingdom Metazoa; phylum Chordata; class Actinopteri; order Perciformes; family Channichthyidae; genus Pseudochaenichthys; species Pseudochaenichthys georgianus. The sequence goes on from NW_027262336.1 coordinate 14,689, forward strand.
ACTGAAATGCTTATGTAAGTAAGTTGGCAGAGTCATCGTGACGGCATCCGTTGTTTTGTGGACGAAGGTTTTAAATCTTGGTTTTTGGTTTTTCACTTTTTTTTAGGACACAGAGGAGGAAGGCCTCATCATAGTTTTAGTGGTAGCCATAGCCGTCACCTTCATAGTTTTTAGCTGTCAACAGATGCACCATCTTGGTTCTTGGTTCTTGACCGTAACCATCTTGTTTTTTTGGCCATGAGTTTTAGGCCCCGTCCACACGGAGATGACATCAGTTGAATCCGCTAACGTTCTCTAACGTATAGACGGTTCGTCCACACGATGCCGACATGAAAACGCGGATTTGGAGCCCGAATCCGATAACTTCGATAACGGCTCCCAAAGTGGGTAAGTCTGAGGACGAAACGCTTGCGGCTCCGTGTGTACGCCACGTGTGGACCTAAGACTTTTTAAAAAACTACTTTTTCGTCTCCGTGTGGCCTTAGCCGTCAACATAGCTGTCACCCTTGCTCTTTTGGTTTTATTCGCCACCTTCTTAGATACAATGAACTTGAATGAAGTGAAAACACAAAGGGTTAAAGTTGTTCGATGAAACACAGAAAACAGCGTGAAAGCGACCTGTCAATCACCGGTAAATGAACATCATGCTGTTTGGAGGACGTAAAGCTAGAGATTGAGACCTTGAACTCATAATTGAAATGTTTACTGAGGTAATAAATAAAGAGAGAAGTAGGAACATTTTCTCACACGCAGCGTCCACACGGCGGCGTGCGTTGAAGCTTGCCGGTGGGCGTGTCTGAAACTCGACCAACAACCAATCACATGAATCTCCCGCCCCGGACACACAAGCAGCGGTTTGATTGGCGAGAGCTTGTACTGGCATATGATTTGATTGGCTGGCGCTTCCGCCGAAGCTTCAAAAGTTGAACATTGCGCAACTTTTGAAGCGAGCCACGCGAAGCAACGCTCCCACAATGCAGTTCGGCAAAGCGTGACGTCACCCCATTCAAAGCGAACGGGCAGAAGCGTTGAAGCTTCAACGCACGCCGCCGTGTGGACGGTAACAAAGAGAGAGAGAAGTAGGAACATTTCCTCATAGACTTCTCAACAATCTGAGTGGCCCCCTGCTGGATGTTAGAGATAGCGCAGCTTGAATCCTCTTCTGTCTCGACTTCACAGACGCTGATATTCAGAACAGCTCCGTCTGGTAGCCGGACTTTATTCAGTCACTGTATTATTAGTAATCTATTTAAAGTTTGGATATCTTGTGCATGTATTTATACCCATTGCACTCAACTTCCCCCTGACACACGTGGTGTCTTTTGGGAACTTGTGATGTTCCCTAAAGTGATGTTCCTTTAACCCGTACGTTCCTGCCGTACGAACAAACTCAACAAGTTTTACAAATGCCTTATGATTCACGAAACTAATGCGTTTACTCAAGTAGAAGTACACACGTCCTTTACTCAGGTAGAAGTACACACATCCTTTACTCAAGTAGAAGTACACACATCCTTTACTCAGGTAGAAGTACACACATCCTTTACTCAAGTAGAAGTACACACATCCTTTACTCAAGCAGAAGTACACACATCCTTTACTCAAGTAGAAGTACACACATCCTTTACTCAAGCAGAAGTACACACATCCTTTACTCAAGTAGAAGTACACACATCCTTTACTCAAGCAGAAGTACACACATCCTTTACTCAAGTAGAAGTACACACATCCTTTACTCAAGTAGAAGTACAGATACTCGTGTTTAAAAATACTCTGGTGAAAGTAGAAGTACTGACTAACTTCTTTACTCAAGTCAAAGTAAAGAGGCTTTGAAGTGTCCTTCAGTAGAAAGTACCCATAACTAGCAGCTGTTTTAAAGAGTACCTGACCTCCCTTTACATTAATAGAACAATAAAGTCATTGTTAGCTAATGAATGTTTCCATGGTGACCAACGGCAACATGACAACGTTTCCATTGGTCCCTCTTCTTTAGAGAAGACCAGGAAGTGATGGATACACGGATCGTGTTCCAACCAATAGGCACGCAGTGACTCTGAAGAATAATGACCACGCACCAACACACATTCAGACTAAAGGAACCAGCTGTTTGGAAATGAGAGAAGTAGAAGTACAGGTATTTGAGTTCAACATGTAAGAAGTAGAAAGTACAGGTATTTGAGTTCAACATGAGAGAAGTAGAAAGTACAGGTATTTGAGTTCAGCATGTAAGAAGTAGAAAGTACAGGTATTTGAGTTCAACATGAGAGAAGTAGAAAGTACAGGTATTTGTGTTCAACATGTGAGAAGTAGAAAGTACAGGTATTTGAGTTCAACATGTGAGAAGTAGAAAGTACAGGTATTTGAGTTCAACATGTGAGAAGTAGAAAGTACAGGTATTTGAGTTCAACATGTAAGAAGTAGAAAGTACAAGTATTTGTGTTCAACATGTGAGAAGTAGAAAGTACAGGTATTTGAGTTCAACATGTAAGAAGTAGAAAGTACAAGTATTTGTGTTCAACATGTGAGAAGTAGAAAGTACAGGTATTTGAGTTCAACATGTAAGAAGTAGAAAGTACAGGTATTTGAGTTCAACATGTGAGAAGTAGAAAGTACAGGTATTTGAGTTCAACATGTAAGAAGTAGAAAGTACAGGTATTTGAGTTCAACATGTGAGAAGTAGAAAGTACAAGTATTTGTGTTCAACATGTAAGAAGTAGAAAGTACAGGTATTTGAGTTCAACATGTAAGAAGTAGAAAGTACAGGTATTTGAGTTCAACATGTGAGAAGTAGAAAGTACAGGTATTTGAGTTCAACATGTAAGAAGTAGAAAGTACAGGTATTTGAGTTCAACATGTGAGAAGTAGAAAGTACAAGTATTTGAGTTCAACATGTAAGAAGTAGAAAGTACAGGTATTTGAGTTCAACATGAGAGAAGTAGAAAGTACAGGTATTTGAGTTCAACATGTGAGAAGTAGAAAGTACAGGTATTTGTGTTCAACATGTGAGAAGTAGAAAGTACAGGTATTTGAGTTCAACATGTGAGAAGTAGAAAGTACAGGTATTTGAGTTCAACATGTAAGAAGTAGAAAGTACAAGTATTTGTGTTCAACATGTGAGAAGTAGAAAGTACAGGTATTTGTGTTCAACATGTAAGAAGTAGAAAGTACAGGTATTTGAGTTCAACATGAGAGAAGTAGAAAGTACAGGTATTTGTGTTCAACATGTAAGAAGTAGAAAGTACAAGTATTTGAGTTCAACATGAGAGAAGTAGAAAGTACAGGTATTTGAGTTCAACATGTAAGAAGTAGAAAGTACAGGTATTTGGGTTAACATGTGAGAAGTAGAAAGTACAGGTATTTGAGTTCAACATGTAAGAAGTAGAAAGTACAGGTATTTGGGTTCAACATGTGAGAAGTAGAAAGTACAGGTATTTGAGTTCAACATGTGAGAAGTAGAAAGTACAGGTATTTGGGTTCAACATGAGAGAAGTAGAAAGTACAGGTATTTGAGTTCAACATGTGAGAAGTAGAAAGTACAGGTATTTGAGTTCAACATGTAAGAAGTAGAAAGTACAGGTATTTGAGTTCAACATGTAAGAAGTAGAAAGTACAGGTATTTGAGTTCAACATGAGAGAAGTAGAAAGTACAGGTATTTGTGTTCAACATGTGAGAAGTAGAAAGTACAGGTATTTGGGTTCAACATGTAAGAAGTAGAAAGTACAGGTATTTGAGTTCAACATGTGAGAAGTAGAAAGTACAGGTATTTGAGTTCAACATGTGAGAAGTAGAAAGTACAGGTATTTGTGTTCAACATGTGAGAAGTAGAAAGTACAGGTATTTGAGTTCAACATGTAAGAAGTAGAAAGTACAGGTATTTGAGTTCAACATGTAAGAAGTAGAAAGTACAGGTATTTGAGTTCAACATGTAAGAAGTATTTGAGTTCAACATGTAAGAAGTAGAAAGTACAGGTATTTGAGTTCAACATGTAAGAAGTAGAAAGTACAGGTATTTGGGTTCAACTTGTAAGAAGTAGAAAGTACAGGTATTTGAGTTCAACATGTAAGAAGTATTTGAGTTCAACATGTAAGAAGTAGAAAGTACAGGTATTTGGGTTCAACTTGTAAGAAGTAGAAAGTACAGGTATTTGAGTTCAACATGTAAGAAGTATTTGAGTTCAACATGAGAGAAGTAGAAAGTACAGGTATTTGAGTTCAACATGTAAGAAGTAGAAAGTACAGGTATTTGTGTTCAACATGTGAGAAGTAGAAAGTACAGGTATTTGTGTTCAACATGAGAGAAGTAGAAAGTACAGGTATTTGAGTTCAACATGTAAGAAGTAGAAAGTACAGGTATTTGTGTTCAACATGTAAGAAGTAGAAAGTACAGGTATTTGAGTTCAACATGAGAGAAGTAGAAAGTACAGGTATTTGAGTTCAACATGTAAGAAGTAGAAAGTACAGGTATTTGAGTTCAACATGTAGAGAAGTAGAAAGTACAGGTATTTGTGTTCAACATGTAAGAAGTAGAAAGTACAGGTATTTGAGTTCAACATGAGAGAAGTAGAAAGTACAGGTATTTGAGTTCAACATGTAAGAAGTAGAAAGTACAGGTATTTGTGTTCAACATGTTGAGAAGTAGAAAGTACAGGTATTTGAGTTCAACATGTGAGAAGTAGAAAGTACAGGTATTTGAGTTCAACATGTGAGAAGTAGAAAGTTCAGGTATTTGAGTTCAACATGTGAGAAGTAGAAAGTTCAGGTATTTGAGTTCAACATGTGAGAAGTAGAAAGTACAGGTATTTGTGTTCAACATGTAAGAAGTAGAAAGTACAGGTATTTAAGTTCAACATGTGAGAAGTAGAAAGTACAGGTATTTGTGTTCAACATGTAAGAAGTAGAAAGTTCAGGTATTTAAGTTCAACATGTGAGAAGTAGAAAGTACAGGTATTTGAGTTCAACATGTGAGAAGTAGAAAGTACAGGTATTTGAGTTCAACATGTAAGAAGTAGAAAGTACAGGTATTTAGGTTCAACATGTAAGAAGTAGAAAGTACAGGTATTTGAGTTCAACATGTAAGAAGTAGAAAGTACAGGTATTTGAGTTCAACATGTAGAGAAGTAGAAAGTACAGGTATTTGAGTTCAACATGTGAGAAGTAGAAAGTACAGGTATTTGAGTTCAACATGTAAGAAGTAGAAAGTACAGGTATTTGAGTTCAACATGTAAGAAGTCAAAGTAGAAAGTGGTCAGAAAAATAAGTAGTGGAGTAAAGTACAGATACTAGAAACATGTACTTAAGTACAGTAACAAAGTATTTGTACTCCACGACCTCCCGTCTCAGCTGAAAGAGTTAAAGAGGTTAGCTGTCTTTGAGGTGTCTGTGCTATCAGAAGACATGAAGAGTGGCCCCCTGAGGGCGAGGGGCCTCTCTGTATAAATAGTCTGCGGGCCGACAGGAGCCAGCGCAGGAATTCAGGCAATGCAACAACAAGAAGTTTCATATCTCCCACACCTTATGGGGAACATGAAGGTAGCATGGGGAAGCTCAGGCCTTATATCATGCAGAGAATGCGGGGAAAAGTAGGAATTGTTGTGAAGAACTTTGCCTTTTAATAATAATAATAATATCTTAAATGTATATAGCGCCTTTCAGGACTTATTTCTGTTGTGCCTCGTACCCTGCAAAGTAATGTCATAAGTGTCAAAGGAATGTTTTATGTAAATCAGATTTGAGGCTTTTAGTTCATTCCATTGGTGTGGAGGCAAGGTGCCACGACGTGATGCTTTTGATTCAGACGGTGATGCACGGGCAGAGTGGAGGATAATCTAAATGCTTTGTTTGATGGAGGGTTTCTGCGCAGTGCAAGCGTTCTCATATCTCATGACATGAGATGCCGCTTAAAGCGCTTTTAATGAATAATAATAAAAATCAACTTTATTGTCAACCTCAAAATATGTTTGTACACGCTGTTACGACCCGCCTCCCTACTCAATAGTAGTGGCTCGTGAGGCAGTCCGCAACATAAAACAAAAGTACACAACACATAGGCACTAAACGGTGATCATACATTTATTGCCACAATCATAAAACATACACTGGAGGACAGGTAAACAAACAAAAAGACGGAGGGGACTTGGGCCAACCACACCACGGGCCGTAGGATCCAGAGCCTTCCTCCGCGACCCAAAATCACACAGAACCTAACGGGAGAAATAAAGCCGCGAAAACCTAACGCTAACAGGTCCTCCAGGAAACACAACAAAAAGGCAAAGGAGCTCTGACACAGCAGAGACATCCGGAGTAGTGATCGGCCTCTTCCTTCAGTCTCCTCTTTTATGCTCGGCTGATTGGCAGCTGGGAACACCTGGGGAAGGCGGAGCCAGCTGTACCTGCACAGCAGAGAGAGCAAAGAGCACAACAAAAGGGGGGGGGAGTACGTAACACACGCAGAAAGATCGAAATACTGTTTCCCTATAGTCCCGAGGTATACAAAAACACACATCTCTAAAATAAGAGAAAACAGATTAATAACAGACTCAAACAACGGGTACCTGAGTACCAGGTACCTGAGTACCAGGTACCCGTTACTCAGGTACCTGAGTAACGGGTACCTGAGTACCAGGTACCCGTTTACTCAGTACCTGAGTACCAGGTACCTGTTACTCGTGTACCTGGTACTCGTGTACCCGTTACTCGTGTACCCGTTACTCAGGTACCTGAGTACCAGGTACCTGTTACTCAGGTACCTGAGCTAACGGGTACCTGAGTACCAGGTACCCGTTACTCAGGTACACGAGTAACGGGTACACGAGTACCGGGTACCTGAGTAACGGGTACACGAGTAACGGGTACACGAGTACCGGGTACACGAGTACCAGGTACACGAGTAACGGGTACCTGAGTACCGGGTACACGAGTACCGGGTACACGAGTACCAGGTACCTGAGTAACGGGTACCTGGTACTCAGGTACCTGAGTAACGGGTACCTGGTACTCAGGTACCTTGACTCAGGTACCTGAGTAACAGGTACCTGGTACTCAAGGTACCTGTTACTCAGGTACCCGGTACTCAGGTACCTGAGTAACGGGTACCTGGTACTCAGGTACCTGAGTAACGGGTACCTGGTACTTAGGTACCCGTTACTCAGGTACCTGAGTACCAGGTACCCGTTACTCAGGTACCTGAGTACCAGGTACCCGTTACTCAGGTACCTGAGTAACAGGTACCTGGTACTCAGGTACCTGTTACTCAGGTACCTGGTACTCAGGTACCTGAGTAACAGGTACCTGAGTACCGGGTACACGAGTACCGGGTACACGAGTACCAGGTACCTGAGTACCGGGTACACGAGTAACGGGTACACGAGTACCGGGTACCTGGGTAACGGGTACACGAGTACCAGGTACCTGAGTAACGGGTACACGAGTAACGGGTACACGAGTACCAGGTACCTGAGTACCGGGTACACGAGTAACGGGTACACGAGTACCAGGTACCTGAGTAACGGGTACACGAGTAACGGGTACACGAGTACCAGGTACCTGAGTACCGGGTACACGAGTAACGGGTACACGAGTACCAGGTACCTGAGTAACGGGTACACGAGTAACGGGTACCTGAGTACCGGGTACCTGAGTAACGGGTACACGAGTACCAGGTACCTGAGTAACGGGTACAGAGTGAGATGTGAATAGTTCAGGAACAGAAGGTCTTCAGCCTGGATTGAGCAGCGGTCAGCGTCACGGCGGACCTTCAGCTTTCTGGACGTTTGATCCAGACGTTTGGAAACGTCTCTCCAGACTCTCTTTCCTCGACCTCTAGGCTTCCTGGGAGATTATAGTTATTTTGACACTTTTCTAACCTTCTGATATTCCTTTCATCCTTCCCGTGTTATCGTTACCTGAACCCATCTTTGACCTTTGAACCTGTAACTTAAGGGAATCATGAATGAAAGCAACGTATTCTTTGGTCTTTTTTCTTCCAGCTGTTAACAGAAGTGTCTGGTCTGATGGGGTTTCTGCTTCCTGTCACTTCCTGCGTTGGGAGCTGCCACTAGATGGCAGCACAGTGTCCAAAACCAGACTGAGAAGATTCAACACTCAAAGGTGTTATTGTCATGCACGAAGCTACAGTGTAGAAATGGCAATGAAATGCTTGTGCTGGAAGTTCAGTAGAACACGTCTGCATCTGGAGTGAGACACATCCTTATATTTTAACTGTACTATGTACTTTTTTAATAACCTGTACTTTTTTTAATTACATTTTTTACAAATCAAGACATATCCTGACTTAGGACTTTTCCATTCAAATGACAAATAATAATACGGTAAAAGAGAATATGAGTGTGGCGCAGTGGATAGTGCGTTGGTGTTGGGATCAGGGGAGCGCAGGTTCAAACCCCACTGCAGTCAGCATGTCGTTGTGTCCTGTGGGATTAAAGCGTCTAACAAGTAACATGTCATAATAATAATAATAATAATACAAACAAAAGGTAATAAAATAAAACAGTTACAAATTTAAATAAGATAATTATACAAAATAAATTGATAATAGTAAAGTAAATAAAAGCGTTTCACACAAGGAGTGCCGTCTTCAGCAGGATCGGTTACACGGGGACATTTCCCATTGTGTTCTTTTGAAACTCAACTAATTAAAACGTCCATTTCCAACGAGCTGGACATCCAGGTATCTTTTAACACCCTTCCTCCTTTTGATGAAGGAGTCCATCCTCGTGTATAGACTCGGTCTCCATTGTGTAGACCTGTTCAACGAGCCTTTCCCTCCACTCAATAATTGTCGGAGATTTTAAGTTTTTCCAGTTTGTTGACCTGTACTTTCATCTGTTCTGAAATAGTGTGTGTGGCAGACATTGTGTTTCGTGTGTGTTGTCGTGTGTGTTGTTGTGTACCTGCAGATGGAAATGAGCTATTAACTAGGGTTGCCAGAAACTGACCATGATCAAAATCGATTATTCGGCAGCCCTGGCGAATAATAATCGATTATTCGACCCCCGCCCCCCCCGCGGGAGACAAAAAAAAAAACTCAGACAAAAGGAATTCCGTTGTTTTCTTTACTGGAAGATGTTTAACAGCACAAACAACAAACAAGCATGTCATCACAACGACGTGGCCTTGAAGTGAAGTTGGTAATGGCCGGCTGTGCTGCGTCTTTCTCTGTAACCTCGTTGGCTTCGCACTCAAATGCGAACGCATTGTTGAGGTTGAGCTGTGATAGACCAACGTCTTTTCGCAGAGCTTGCATTTAACTTCCTTTGGACTTGTAAGTTCGAAGTAGTTCCACGAGGAGGAACTCTTTCTACCTGCCGCTTTGTTCATCTTTAGTCGCACGTGTGAGGGAGAGGGGGGGGGCGGGGTCGGTGTGTAGCAGCTGCAGCTGCACGAATATTCGAATAATCGCTGGCATCCCTACTATTAACTCAATCTGACGCAGCTTAGAGTCAAAAGAGACTCCTCCGTCTCCGTGACCTGCTGAAACACGCGCATGAAGCAAAGTCCTCTGTAGTTACACATTTCAATAATTGATAAATCTAAGTTCCCCTGGAAAGTCAGCGGCGTGTGACCTTTCACCTTCTCCCTCGTTTCTATGTGTGTGTGAAGGTTTGAGCTGTATTGAAATGCTTTCCTGCAGAAACGTCTTTAAAGTCTGTTCGTCTCTAATCGTTGGACATTTAAAGGCTTTGACTCCGACACCTATACTCTTCTGACATCTTCTCAGAACTACCACGATGAGGCGGCTGATCGAACGTAGCTCAACAGAAACTAATGTCAAATATGTTTATAATGGATGAATGGTGAAAGTAACGTGTGTAACTTCTGTGTCTCTCTCGTCATATTGAAGTGAATATCTTTGGACGTTAAACTCATCACCTGGGACTCTGGGGTGACTTTTCTCACACACTTTTACACGAAGCTTCTGACATATTTTACACTTTTCGGAAAAGATATCTGATATTTTTCTAGTTTCCCAACAAGAGCCGCTTTCTCACCAAGTACTTTGCCGTGCTTAGTCCCGGTACTTAGTCCCGCCGAACTCTTTAGTCCCGGAACTGTCCTAGTAAATCGCGTTCACACTGGAATAAGTCCCAGATACGCAAATTAAGCCGCTGACGACTTTTTCTTCTTCTTCTTCTTCGGGATTGCTGGCAGGCCACAAACCACTTCACGTCGTATACTGCCACCCGAAGTCGGTGCGCTGGGCTAATGCTAATAATGCTAATGCCAGCAAATAAAATGGCGGCTTGACAAAAGTCTTCTGAGTGTTACGGGGCGTGGTTTGCAATTCGCCCAGCCAATCAGACATTGGAACCTTTTCCTCCCCAGATAGTCCCTGCTCTCTAGGGACTATCTGGGGGGGGGGGGAAAGGTTCCCGAGAACTAGGTTCTAGTTCCAGATATTTTTGGTGTGAACGCAAAATCCCAAGAACTACCGGAACTATTCTGGGAAAAGTACTCCGGTGTGAAAGCGCCTAATGAGTGGACTAAAAGGAAGTGGCACTACAGAATACTATTTTTAAAAGGAAGTTCTCAGCCTAGAAAAGCTTCTCTCTGTTTCATATTAGAGTGAATATCTTTGGACTTTTAAACTCATCACCTGGGACTCTAGGATGGACTTTTCTAACAGACTTTTACACAAAGCTTCTGACATATTTTACACACTTTTCGGAAAGAAATCTGATATGTTTCTAGCTTTCCTACAATAAGTGCACTAACAGGAAGTGGCTCTACGGAAAATAACACGTTTTCAGCCTCTAAACTCAGAAAAATGGCTGCTTCTCTCGGTTTCATATTAGAGTGCATATCTTTGGACTTTTAAACTCATCACCTGGGACTCTGGGGTCGTTCTCACATTGCATACCCACACCGTGCATCGAGTCATCAGCTAGATCAGTGCTTCTCAAAGTGTGGTCCGCGGACCACTGGTGAGCGCCCCCAAGTGGTCCGTGAGTATATTGGTAAAATTTCACATTTGAAATAAATAAATGAATTTAAGTTTTCCGCACAATCACGGGAATATCTCCGCAATGGAGTGAGCTTAAGTTTCCTTTTCAATTGCATGATATAGCCCAGCGCAACACCTTCGTCACACATATTGCCACGTGTCTGTACCACTTTCAGGCCATTATTAATCTGTTCCAGAAAAACGATGTGATTTTGGATATTTGTGGAGATAGGAGGTCCGCGAGTGTTTTTTTATTGGTTAAGTGTCCTTGGTATGAAAAAGTTTGAGAAACACTGAGCTAGATAACAGCCATTGTTGGTCGCAGCCTTTTTCTATTTCTACCGGCGATCCGACTCCCCCTTTCTTCCTCGTTGGTGCTCCCGAGGGTCTGATGGCACGAAGGCCTCCTTCATAACGACCCGCTCCGCTGTGGGGACGCGTGTGTCTCATCATCCTTTCAGTGTGAAGTCATTCTGGACTTTCCACTTCTTCTAGTTGTGGGTTAAGATGATCTGCTGGAATGAGTGAGTGTGTGTGTGTGTGTGTGTGTGTGTGTGTGTGTGTGTGTGTGTGTTAGGTTAGGCATGTGCTGGTTAAGGTTAGGATAAGTCTCCAGGAAATGCATGTAAGTCAATGTAATGTCCCTGAAGTGATGTATACATGGTATGTGTGTGTGAGAGAGAAAGACTATGCGTGTGTGTGTGTGTGAGAGAGACTGTGTGTGCGTGCGTGTGTGTGCGTGTGTGTGTGTGTGTGTGAGAGAGACTGTGTGTGCGTGCGTGTGTGTGTGTGTGTCTGTGTGTGTGCGTGTGTGTGTGAGAGAGACTGTGTGTGTGTGCGTGCGTGTGTGTGTGTCTGTGTGTGTGAGAGAGACTGTGTGTGCGTGCGTGTGTGTGTGTGTGAGAGAGACTGTGTGTGCGTGCGTGTCTGTGTGTGTGCGTGTGTGTGTGTGTGTGTGTGTGTGTGTGTCGTCACAGAGAGCCTCTCTAACCAGTTGTTGCCTGATGACTGTTTCTCTGCAGACTCACAGAATCTTCTGGATTGTGGCTCAGAGCTATTTCAGGATCTGATGCTGCTCCGTGTTATTACTCTGATGCTGCTGTGTGCGCAGCAGCGCACACACACACACACACACACACACACACACACACACACACACACACACACACACACACACACACACACACACACACACACACACACACACACACACACACACACACACACACACACACACACACACACACACACACACCACACACACACACACACACACACACACACACACACACACACACACACACACACACACACACACACACACACACACACACACACACACACAGACAGACAGAGAGAGAGAGAGAGAGAGAGAGAGAGAGAGAGAGAGAGAGACGGACAGAACCCCAGTTTAGACAGGAGGACACATCGCATACTGTAGGTCAGGGGTCTGCAACCTTTTTGACCAAAAGAGCCATTTTACTCCTTTTTCCAAAAAATGTTTTTGTCTGGAGCCGCAAAACATATTTCATAGTTTTTTTATTGTTATATCAAACAAAAACTACAGTTTTTTTGCATTTATTAGGCTATTTATTACATGATATAAAACTGTTAACCTCTAATAAGAAACAAAGAACTCTTATAAGGAGAATTAAAAATAATACACAGGCCTACTTTAAAATAAATTAAACACAGCCCTTGGGGAGTCCTCTGCACATTGGAAGGGGAAACAAATATTATTAAATGGGCCCACTTTGAAATAAATAAAACATATATCTGCACCCTAAAAAGAGTTAAAGGTAAGAATGGAGAAACCAGCTCGAGTGCGCTAGAATTTGAAAATACACAACTGGAAAAAATCTGCCTCTTCCTTCAGACTTCCTCACAGAGTGCCTCCTCCAACACACATGAACGCGCACATGACCAATGAGGGCACGAGATAAATTTGTGCACAGATGGAAGGCTGACAGGCAGGTAGGCCATCCAGCTACTTTAGCCGGCCGAGGCAGATGATTGGTCGTGCTTTTTACAGCGCCACGGCTTCCAGAGATTACTTTATGTATGTATTTATTGTCAAAGCATTTAATATATTCATTGCTATCGGGACGTTAAGAGCATTCCATGGAATATAACAAGTGTTTCTGAAATAAATTGCATACCCATTGAATTATGACTGACGATCGTCAGCTGGCTTCCTCTCCGTGTTGTTCCTCGATACGTAAAGGCTGCACCACCGTTGACAACTTCTCTCCACATATCAGACATCCCGGTAAACCAGCATCGCTTGCTGTGAAAGCAGATAACTCTGTCCACGCAGAACTAAATCCTGTGTTCCTCCGGTACTTTTCTTTGATTTATCCATAGTTCGCTCATCGGGCCGGGGGTCAGGTTATTCGCCTCCAAGAAAAGGCGCTCGCGCGGGACCGGAGCAGGATGTGACGCATATTTTAGTTGACCTAATTAAAACCGTTTTGTTTTTTATTTATGTGTCACAGTATCACCTCAAAATACAACATACGAAACATTTTCAACCAACAAAATATAAATAGTCCTACAAATACTTTTATTTTATTTCCTTCTTATTTTTGTCTAAGCTCAAGGGAGCCAGAGCAGAGGGCTGAAAGGGCCGCGGGTTGCCGACCCCTGGTGGACGGTGGATGTTAAAGGGGACCTATTATGCAAAATCATCTTGTTCATGTCTCTTCAACATGAGGCCCCTCTGTGTAAAGAGCCTCCCTCTACACAGAGGGGCCTCCTCCTCCTCCTCCTCTTCCTCTTCACTCAGGTGCTCTAGATTTGCTCTCCTATGAAGTCAGAGGACTGATGTTTCTGTAGGATTTGAAGCAACGTGTCACTCAGCCCTCTCCCTGCTGTAGGGCCAACACGGAGACAGGATGAGTGTTTCAGATCATCGTCACGGAGAGCCAGCGGTCAGATATCATTCTCCACGTATCTGAACTCTCCCAGAGAGCTCACCGCCCCCTCTTTCAGCTGGAGACCTGACGGCAGCGATGCGTCCAGTGTCTCATCATACCTGTGGCTGCAGGGCGACTTCACGCTCACTCCGTTAGCTGGTTCAGTTTGAACCCTCTGGTTCTGTAATGACTGTTATCGATGTACTTGATGTTGCACGATGTCTTCGGGCCTCCGACGGTTTTCAATTGCCTCGTGTTGAAATGTTGTTTCAATGAACGTGCGCTGCCTCGCCTAATCTCCGTGTTTAAGGAAGGACTCTTTGTTTCCCTGACTCAGCCGTCCTCAGTCTGATTTGATTTATCCTTTTTACCGTGTGTTTCTTTAAAGAGTCCATATCAGTATGTAGTGTCTCTACTTTAAAGAGTCCTCTCCTGCTGATGTGCAGGTGTATATCAGTATGTAGTGTCTCTACTTTAAAGAGTCCTCTCCTGCTGATGTTCAGGTGTATATCAGTATGTAGTGTCTCTACTTTAAAGAGTACTCTCCTGCTGATGTTCAGGTGTATATCAGTACGTAGTGTCTCTACTTTAAAGAGTCCTCTCCTGCTGATGTTCAGGTGTATATCAGTATGTAGTGTCTCTACTTTAAAGAGTCCTCTCCTGCTGATGTTCAGGTGTATATCAGTATGTAGTGTCTCTACTTTAAAGAGTCCTCTCCTGCTGATGTTCAGGTGTATATCAGTATGTAGTGTCTCTACTTTAAAGAGTTCCTCTCCTGCTGATGTTCAGGTGTATATCAGTATGTAGTGTCTCTACTTTAAAGAGTCCTCTCCTGCTGATGTTCAGGTGTATATCAGTATGTAGTGTCTCTACTTTAAAGAGTCCTCTCCTGCTGATGTTCAGGTGTATATCAGTATTTAGTGTCTCTACTTTAAAGAGTCCTCTCCTGCTGATGTTCAGGTGTATATCAGTATGTAGTGTCTCTACTTTAAAGAGTCCTCTCCTGCTGATGTTCAGGTGTATATCAGTATGTAGTGTCTCTACTTTAAAGAGTCCTCTCCTGCTGATGTTCAGGTGTATATCAGTATGTAGTGTCTCTACTTTAAAGAGTCCTCTCCTGCTGATGTTCAGGTGTATATCAGTACGTAGTGTCTCTACTTTAAAGAGTCCTCTCCTGCTGATTTTCAGGTGTATATCAGGATGTAGAGTCTCTACTTTAAAGAGTCCCAGGACTCAGCTGCTGTCCTTCAGGAAGAAGGTAAGTTAACTCTCCCCCGTGTCTCATCTGATCTCTGCAGGAGAGAGAGAAAGCAGACACGATGTCATTTTATTTGTAAGCTCTAAATAATGAGGCAGCCTGGAATGACTCTGGGGGGCTGGGGGGGGGTGAACTAAACTCAAATGAATTTTAAACGGGGAACATTTGTCCGAAACGTAAGGGCAACATGAAAACAGTGAGAGTTTACAGACAGAGAGTCTAACAGGACGCGACAGTCATGGGGTTACAAAATGAAGACTAAAAACATTTGGTTTCATTGCTTTCACTATTTATTGGTAGGTGTTTGAGCAAAGAGAACATTTAAAATCCAACATTTCTCAAATAAAACTATTGTGTATTATTTTCAGTTTTATTTTGAAGCGTCACGGTCTGGTTGTTTTCCTGATTTATTTTGAAAGGTGTTCGCCCCTTGTCTGCTTCCTGTCTCTCTGGGTGTAGTCATATTTTGAAGGCGTGTAATCGTCCGTCTTTATCTTTTCCGGCTGCACATAAATGGCTATTCTCAGTATCTTTGAGCAGATGCGTATCAACACATCTGCTGACGAGGCTCTGTCGGAGATGAATGTGTTTTGCTACGTCGTTGTCGGCTGAGATATCTCAACAATACTTTATCACATATTTAGCCTCACACACACACACACACACACACACACACACACACACACACACACACACACACACACACACACACACACACACACACACACACACACACACACACACACACACACCACCACACACACCACACACACACACACACACAGACACCTGAACATCAGCAGGAGAGGACTCTTTAAAGTAGAGACACTACATACTGATATACACCTGAACATCAGCAGGAGAGGACTCTTTAAAGTAGAGACACTACATACTGATATACACTGAACATCAGCAGGAGAGGACTCTTTAAAGTAGAGACACTACATACTGATATACACCTGAACATCAGCAGGAGAGGACTCTTTAAAGTAGAGACACTACATACTGATATACACCTGAACATCAGCAGGAGAGGACTCTTTAAAGTAGAGACACTACATACTGATATACACCTGAACATCAGCAGGAGAGGACTCTTTAAAGTAGAGACACTACATACTGATATACACCTGAACATCAGCAGGAGAGGACTCTTTAAAGTAGAGACACTACATACTGATATACACCTGAACATCAGCAGGAGAGGACTCTTTAAAGTAGAGACACTACATACTGATAGACACCTGACCATCAGCAGGAGAGGACTCTTTAAAGTAGAGACACTACACACTGATATACACCTGAACATCAGCAGAGAGGACTCTTTAAAGTAGAGACACTACACACTGATATACACCTGAACATCAGCAGGAGAGGACTCTTTAAAGTAGAGACACTACATACTGATATACACCTGAACATCAGCAGGAGAGGACTCTTTAAAGTAGAGACCTACATACTGATATACACCTGAACATCAGCAGGAGAGGACTCTTAAAGTGGAGACACTACACACTGATATACACCTGAACATCAGCAGGAGAGGACTCTTTAAAGTGGAGACACTACACACTGATATACACCTGAACATCAGCAGGAGAGGACTCTTTAAAGTGGAGACACTACACACTGATATACACCCTGAACATCAGCAGGAGAGGACTCTTTAAAGTAGAGACACTACGTTACTGATATACACCTGAACATCAGCAGGAGAGGACTCTTTAAAGTAGAGACACTACGTTACTGATATACACCTGAACATCAGCAGGAGAGGACTCTTTAAAGTAGAGACACTACGTAACTGATATACACCTGGACATCAGCAGGAGAGGACTCTTAAAGTAGAGACACTACATACTGATATCCACCTGAACATCAGGCAGGAGAGGACTCTTTAAAGTAGAGACACTACACACTGATATACACCTGAACATCAGCAGGAGAGGACTCTTTAAAGTAGAGACACTACATACTGATATACACCTGAACATCAGCAGGAGAGGACTCTTTAAGTAGAGACACTACATACTGATTATACACCTGAACATCAGCAGGAGAGGACTCTTTAAAGTAGAGACACTACATACTGATATACACCTGATCATCAGCAGGAGAGGACTCTTTAAAGTAGAGACACTACATACTGATATACACCTGGACATCAGCAGGAGAGGACTCTTTAAAGTAGAGACTCTACATACTGATATACACCTGAACATCAGCAGGAGAGGACTTTTTAAAGTAGAGACACTACATACTGATAGACACCTGAACATCAGCAGGAGAGGACTCTTTAAAGTAGAGACACGACATACTGATAGACACCTGAACATCAGCAGGAGAGGACTCTTTAAAGTAGAGACACTACATACTGATAGACACCTGACCATCAGCAGGAGAGGACTCTTTAAAGTAGAGACACTACACACTGATATACACCTGAACATCAGCAGGAGAGGACTCTTTAAAGTAGAGACACTACACTGATATACACCTGAACCTCAGCAGGAGAGGACTCTTTAAAGTAGAGACACTACATACTGATATACACCTGAACATCAGCAGGAGAGGACTCTTTAAAGTCGAGACACTACATACTGATATACACCTGAACATCAGCAGGAGAGGACTCTTTAAAGTAGAGGACACTACACTACTGATATACACCTGAACATCAGCAGGAGAGGACTCTTTAAAGTGGAGACACTACATCACTGATATACACCTGAACATCAGCAGGAGAGGACTCTTTAAAGTGGAGACACTACATACTGATATACACATGACACTCAGCAGGAGAGGACTCTTTAAAGTAGAGACACTACGTACTGATATACACCTGAACATCAGCAGGAGAGGACTCTTTAAAGTAGAGACACTACGTACTGATATACACCTGAACATCAGCAGGAAGAGGACTCTTAAAGTAGAGACACTACGTACGATATACACCTGGAACATCAGAGGAGAGGACTCTTTTAAAGTAGAGACACTACATACTGATATACACCTGAACATCAGCAGGAGAGGACTCTTTAAAGTAGAGACAACTACCCTACTGATATACACCTGAACATCAGCAGGAGAGGACTCTTTAAAGTAGAGACACTACATACTGATATACACCTGAACATCAGCAGGAGAGGGACTCTTTATAGTAGAGACACTACATACTGATATACACCTGAACATCAGCAGGAGAGGACTCTTTAAAGTAGAGACACTACATACTGATATACACCTGAACATCAGCAGGAGAGGACTCTTTAAAGTAGAGACACTACATACTGATATACACCT
>NW_027262337.1:0-30000 GCF_902827115.2 Pseudochaenichthys georgianus
TCATTGGTTTAAAACAAGTTATCTTCTCCTGTTTTGGTGAAACAATAGCCTCTTCAGGGTCTTGTATGTTTCCTTTCTAATTCTGCTGACATGTGGTCCAGATCAACACCAACGTTAAAAGAAGCCCAACAGTGCAGCTTTTTCCATGATATCCAGGTAGAAATTTGGAGGGTTATTTTCAAATATATATCCAAATAGTTAACATTAGGCGCTTTCACACCGGAGTACCTTTCCCAGGAATAGTTCCGATAGTTCCTGGGATTTTGCGTTCACACCAAAAATATCTGGAACTAGAACTTCTTTTTGCGAACCTTTTCACCCGTTTCAGTCCCTGCTAAAGAGCAGGGACTTTCCTGGGGAGAAAAAGATTCCAATTTCTGATTGACTGGGCGAATTGCAAACCACGGCCCGTAAAACTCTGAAAGGTTTTTGTGAAGCCGCCATTTTATTCGCTCGCATTAGCATTATTAGCATTTGCCCAGCGCACCAACGCAGAGAGACTAACTTATGGCAACAGAAAATAAAACATGGGAGCGGTGGAGATGAGGAGGTGTCAGCGTTCTGGCCGTTTACTCGGAAGGCTTCAGTAGAAGCTGCTGGGAGTCCCAGCAGCTTCTACTGAAGCCATGCAGTCCCCAACTCCGGGGACTTCCGGCCGGGGACTTCGGGCGGCAGTATACGCCGTGAAGTTGTTTGCGGCCTGCCAGTAAACCCAGAGCAGAAGAAGAAGAAGTGACATCCGCGGCTCCCTCTGTTGCGGCTTTCACACCAGCGCTTTTCAGTTTCTAGCTCCGAGCGGGAGCTTTTCTGGTTCAGCTGCGGTTTCCCTTTTCAGCTCCCGCTCTGTTCACACCACCCACTGGCGCCCCAGAGCTGCCCTTGCTGCGTCATGACGTCACCTTTCACATCGCTGATTTGCCCCACAACGGCAGCCATTACGGCAGCTCACAACAACAACAACAACTGCGTCGGGTCGATGATCGTGTTGCTTTTAATCACACGAAGCCAGAATAAATTGAATAACGACTTCTCCAACCTTATACTTTTCTCCAGAGTGCCGTGGTTCATTGTTTATTAATGTGTTTCTGCAGCATTTACCGGCCGCTGCAGTGCTGCTCTTCCACAGGAGTTTATTCTCCCGTTAGCTCCCGGTTAGCTCACACTGCAGCGGCCGCTCTAAAGTATTCACTGTCCGACTCACACAAGCAGCTGATGCATATCCCCAGCTCCCCTTAGCCTAAGTGAATGTGTGTCAGTCTGAATGGACACTGTTTGGTATCACAACGCTGTTATGAAAGTTTCTCTGGTATAAAACGGGTGATGTTGGCATAGCAACCGAAGCTAAACTGACTACTCTAATCCGATAGCTGCAATAATACAAAACAACACGTCTGCCTCTCTCCACAATGATCGATAACAGCGAACGGATGGTCAAAGTAAGGCACAAATAAACAGAATCACACGAAGCCTGGTTAGTGTTGCCTGACTTTATAAAGTGTGTTTATAGGCACTACTGCTTGTAGGCAGGCATAACAGTCGACCCATGTTCAGGGGAGGTGGGTTTAGTTTCCTGCACGCCTCGACGTAAGAGAGACGTAAGCGACGTCACCTCTTAGCTCCAAAGCTCTTGCCTCTGGACCGACAATTTTTTGGAGCTGGAAATGAAGCGGATTCCGGAGCTAAGAGCCGGCGCAGCTCCGGTGTGAACTGGAAAACCCGGCGCTTTTCAGGCTCTAGCTCCGAGCCGGAGCTGAAAAGGCGCTGGTGTGAAAGGGGCATGTGTGAAAGCGCCTATATATGTATTTAGTATCTCTACTGGGACATGTTTCCATGCTTTAATGTTCAAAAAGCTCTTTATTATTCTCATACTGCCTGTGCTGCAGCACCTCTTTTCACCCTCTGTCTGAAACCAGAGCCCAGTCTGCTCTGATTGGTTAGCTGGCCGGCTCTGTTGTGATTGGTCAACCGTTTAGAGATGTCCCGCCCCTTAGTCTATCACGTTCAATGTGTTGGAGCGCTAGCCAATAGGAGCGTAAAGTCTTACATATTGATGTCACTATGTTCTGGAAGCAGAAATAAACTATATAACACACTCCAGGAAAGCGAACCGGTGTGGGGGAGATAACACAGGGATTCTAGCCTTTGCAGACCATTTACATGCAACAAGACCTAGAGTATAGAACACTACAGGAAAGGGGAAACTCCTAAACGCATAATATGGCCTATTTAAATCTGTATCTGACATAATGTACGCTGAAAAGTGAACTAGCTTCCTCACATAGATGTATTCTGTTGACTTTTAGAAAGGGGTAAGATGTACCTTTCTTCCAGACGCCTCCTCGCAGTTGATTAGGAAGTCAGAGCTGCGAGCTAACTAGCCGCCGCTGAGTGGCAGCGCTGAATCCTCAGTGTGTTGAAGAACAGGGATCAGATAATGTGATCCGCGGACGGATTATGCAGATCCAGAAACATGCATCACAAAGCTGAGGAGAAAAGAGCTGCTGTGGCAGAGCGTGTGTGCGGGGGCTTTAACACGAGGCCCAGGCGTGAGCTTCCTCACGACTGCCAGCATACATGACTACATTGCAGGATGGATTAGGCACATGTACACCCGTGTGTTTGAAGAAGAAGAAGAAGTGAAGTCGGGGAAACTCACACGAGGAGCTGTTCATGCCAGAAAGGGATTATGTTCTTTGAGGGGGAAATCTTCCCTGACAGACTCACAGAGTACAACGACTCGACAGGAGAGTTACTGGTGGCACTAATACAGAAATACATCTGTAACTCACACCGCTGAGATTCAAGTCCAGAGTCTAAACACACACACTTAATGGTTCTGGCAACCAGAGGTGGGAAGTGGTGGAGTACAAATACTTTGTTACTGTACTTACGTACATGTCTCTGGTATCAGTACTTTAATCCACTACTTATTTTTCTGACGACTTTTTACTTTAACTTCTTATATGTTGAATCCAAATACCTGTACTTTCTACTTCTTACATGTTGAACACAAATACCTGTACTTTCTACTTCTTACATGTTGAACCCAAATACCTGTACTTTCTACTTCTTACATGTTGAACCCAAATACCTGTACTTTCTACCTCTTACATGTTGAACACAAATACCTGTACTTTCTACTTCTTACATGTTGAACTCAAATACCTGTACTTTCTACTTCTTACATGTTGAACTCAAATACCTGTACTTTCTACTTCTCACATGTTGAACTCAAATACCTGTACTTTCTACTTCTTACATGTTGAACACAAATACCTGTACTTTCTACTTCTTACATGTTGAACTCAAATACCTGTACTTTCTACTTCTTACATGTTGAACACACATACCTGTACTTTCTACTTCTTACATGTTGAACTCAAATACCTGTACTTTCTACTTCTTACATGTTGAACTCAAATACCTGTACTTTCTACTTCTTACATGTTGAACTCAAATACCTGTACTTTCTACTTCTCACATGTTGAACACAAATACCTGTACTTTCTACTTCTTACATGTTGAACACAAATACCTGTACTTTCTACTTCTTACATGTTGAACCCAAATACCTGAACTTTCTACATGTTGAGGACGTCACTTTTGATCCTCAGACTTCATGAAGCGCAGGGAGGAAGCCTTATCAAGCTGCTTCAGTTTCATTAGGTTAAAGATGTAATCCTGACTGACGTCAAATCGAGGCAGAATGAGAAACCAAAACGTAGAAGGGAAATCTTGAGCTCATTCTTGGACACGTGTTCTGCAGTAAAACATATAATGCGGCTAAGTGTTACGGCTGTATTTGTTCCCTGTTTCTTTTCCCCCTCGTTCTTCTCCCGGGGACTGCTGTGTTTTCACCTCGTCGCCTGGGATTGATATTTGTGCATTTCACATGTTGATTATAATTAATCCTACGGCTTTTATAATTGTAAAGGTGTCTTTCTGTGTTGTATTTGGGTCAGTGGTGGAATGTTGTTAGCCACCTAAGGGTGGGGCGTAATAAAAGAGAAGGGCATGAAATCGCTCCATTTGTATTTATCTAGCAAATCTCCTTTACATCCAAAAAACTGCACAAACTGAACACCGTATTTCACACATTTCTGACAGGGCAGAATGTCTTTAAGGTTAAGTGAAAGCTAAGTCACAGCTGCTAACCTACACGGTGTGTTCACTTGTATACTGATTGGATCTCAGGTTATTCCAACCTATAATCAGCCCAAACTAAATATCTGTGTGTGTGTATGTGTGTGTGTTCTAGCATTACTATACTTGTGGGGACCTACATCTGTTTACATAGTCACGTGTGGGGACTCGCCTCCCTTATGGGGACAAATTGGAGGTCCCCATGAGGGGGATCATTAATTTTAGGGTAAAGACTTGGTTAGGGTACGGGTTAGGCATGTGTTGGTTCTGGTTCAGGTTAGGATAAGTCTCCAGGAAATCCATATAAGTCAATGTAATGTCCCCTGAAGTGATGTATACATGGAATGTGTGTGTGTATGTGTGTGTGTGGGTGTGTGTGCGTGTGTTTGTGTGCGTGTGCATGTCTATATGTATCAATCCATACTAATATATTCACACTTAAATTATTATCCTACAGCACAGCGAAGAGAAGAGAAGAGTCAACATATCTGATCCTTTAGAACAAACACTATATGCTCTTTTTAAAGGTTTAACTAGCACTGTCATCCTGATAGTAATCCCCAATGTATAGTAATGTAACAGTAATCTGATTACTTATTTTCTATGTAACCTTAAGGGAATACAGTTTTTGTATCCTGATAATCGCGTTACATGTAACCCATTCCCCCCCCCAAAAAAAGCCTGGTCAGTTAGCATCGCTCATGTTAGCATCGCTCATGTTAGCATCGCTCATGTTAGCATAGCCTCACAGACTAGCTATCAAGTTTCAAGGCTTTATCATCATGCGCACATTAGCTACAGTGTAGGTATGTCAATGACAAATTGAAGTCACAGGCTCCTCCAACAGTGCAACATGAATATAGGCTATAGGACATGATGAAATAGTGCAATATCAACACATGATGTCGAATAACCCGCCAGAGACGTACAGTAACTCTGTGTGTCATCACTCCCACAATTCCCCACGTGCACGCGAATGCTTGTGTTTTCTGAAACTCTGTGAGACCTCTCGCTGCTTCCACAGCTCGTCGCAGCGATACCAGATGGTTCTCCTGCAGACCGGCCTCCCCGCTGCGTCTGCAGACGATCGCAAAACGAGCCTCGGCGGAAACGAAGCTGCTCCGTCAGGGCCACAGTATCTTGTCATGCGAATAAAACGTGGAGCTGAATAACAATACGGTACAATGTCAGGCAATGACAGACGCCTCTCTGGGGAACGGCCGTGTGACCCGGGAGAGAGAGAGTGTGTGCGTGTGTGTGTGTGTGTGTGTGTGTGTGTGTGTGTGTGTGTGTGTGTGTGTGTGTGTGTGTGTGTGTGTGAGACAGAATAGGACAGTAAAGAGAGATAGGAAAGGGATTTCATGCAGGAAAGGAAATTGATCTTTTGTCTCGGCAGTTCTGTTCTGCATGTTAATGCCGATGAAGCACACTGAATTAAATTAAGTGTAAAGGAGTAGAGCTCTTTCCCAACGGCACACTGTATGTAATCCTACAGCTGTGTGTCGGTTCAATCAATGAACACACCGGAATGTACCAGAATGCAGATTCATTAGAATATTTGTAAAGATCTTTACCGTTGACCGCGTCGCTACAATCAATGCTTTTGATTCAATTCAAGATTCAAAACTTTATTGTCATTAGCACGTTAGCACGTTAGCTACAGTGTAGATGTCACAGGCTCCTCCAACAGAGCAACATGAATATAGATCGGCCTATAGAAGTAAACACAAATAAAATAGAAATAGTGCAGGAAGAGTCTGTAAAGTAAATAGAATATATATATATATATATTATAATATATTAGATAAATAATTTGCAATACTTTTATCAATTTGAATAAGATCCTATGTCAGTCAGTGACATCAACGTGACATGGAACACATAGCTGATTTAAAGGAGACATGTTATCGTAATTTTGTATTCATGCTTTATTTTTCTCACAGTGCCTGCGCTGGACATTGACAGAGGAAACTGGGATAGACAGAAAAAGAGGACTCCTTAAAGTAGAGACACTACACACTGATATACACCTGAACATCAGCAGGAGAGGACTCTTTAAAGTAAAGACACTACATACTGATATACACCTGAACCTCAGCAGGAGAGGACTCTTTAAAGTAGAGACACTACATACTGATATACACCTGAACCTCAGCAGGAGAGGACTCTTTAAAGTAGAGACACTACATACTGATATACACCTGAACATCAGCAGGAGAGGACTCTTTAAAGTAGAGACACTACATACTGATATACACCTGAACATCAGCAGGAGAGGACTCTTTAAAGTAGAGACACTCCATACTGATACACACCTGAACATCAGCAGGAGAGGACTCTTTAAAGTAGAGACACTACATACTGATATACACCTGAACATCAGCAGGAGAGGACTCTTTAAAGTAGAGACACTACATACTGATATACACCTGAACATCAGCAGGAGAGGACTCTTTAAAGTAGAGACACTACATACTGATATACACCTGAACATCAGAGAGGACTCTTTAAAGTAGAAGCACTACATACTGATATACACCTGAACATCAGGAGGAGAGGACTCTTTAAAGTAGACACACTACATACTGATATACACCTGAACATCAGCAGGAGAGGACTCTTTAAAGTAGAGACCCTACATACTGATATACACCTGAACATCAGCAGGAGAGGACTCTTTAAAGTAGAGACACTACACACTGATATACACCTGAACATCAGCAGGAGAGGACTCTTTAAAGTAGAGACACTACATACTGATATACACCTGAACATCAGCAGGAGAGGACTCTTTAAAGTAGAGACACTACACGCTGATATACACCTGAACATCAGCAGGAGAGGACTCTTTAAAGTAGAGACACTACATACTGATATACACCTGAACATCAGCAGGAGAGGACTCTTTAAAGTAGAGACACTACATACTGATATACACCTGAACATCAGAGAGGACTCTTTAAAGTAGAAGCACTACATACTGATATACACCTGAACATCAGGAGGAGAGGACTCTTTAAAGTAGACACACTACATACTGATATACACCTGAACATCAGCAGGAGAGGACTCTTTAAAGTAGAGACCCTACATACTGATATACACCTGAACATCAGCAGGAGAGGACTCTTTAAAGTAGAGACACTACACACTGATATACACCTGAACATCAGCAGGAGAGGACTCTTTAAAGTAGAGACACTACATACTGATATACACCTGAACATCAGCAGGAGAGGACTCTTTAAAGTAGAGACACTACACGCTGATATACACCTGAACATCAGCAGGAGAGGACTCTTTAAAGTAGAGACACTACATACTGATATACACCTGAACATCAGCAGGAGAGGACTCTTTAAAGTAGAGACACTACATACTGATATACACCTGAACATCAGCAGGAGAGGACTATTTAAAGTAGAGACACTACATACTGATATACACCTGAACATCAGCAGGAGAGGACTCTTTAAAGTAGAGACACTACATACTGATATACACCTGAACATCAGCAGGAGAGGACTCTTTAAAGTAGAGACACTACATACTGATATACACCTGAACATCAGCAGGAGAGGACTCTTTAAAGTAGAGACACTACATACTGATATACACCTGAACATCAGTAGGCTATGTCCTCTTTAAGTCTCTGTTTTTAGGGAACTTGATGAACATGTGTTGCTGTGAGAGTAACATTTAAAGCTCAGCACTTCAACATGCTGCTCTGAAACTAATGACTAGCTGTTGACAATGAAAACACTAAAGTGCTAAATTGAAGTTCATTCTCACTTTGGGATTTCATGCACATCCCCAAACTTTCAGAACTCCAAAAAGGCTTACGGGGATTACATGTCAATCTGCGCCGTAATGACTCCCAGTTTGAGTTTGACTGGATGTCTCTTCACTGTTTGCCATCCGCCGATGAGCTCCATTTAACTTCATCCATCTTTGCTCCGTCCCTTCCTCTCGCCTAATTTCTCCTCGTGAGCGATTAGACGTCTTTTCCCCGGCATGTCTGATCCGTGATTTCACAACGTAGCTCTAGCAGAGTTGACAAGTTTTCCAAAGCGAGAGGGTCAATCACGGCGTGGGGAATTCGTTTTGACTCCTAATTCTCTGGGTTGTCACAGCACGGCGACTTTGATTTCCGGGGAGCCGGCGGCTTTTTCTCGCTCGCGGGCTGCCTTCCAGAAGCTTTGTGCCTTTGCAACGATCCCATCAACTTACTCACAGCCTTCACAACGCATTACAGTTCCTCTGCCAGGCTCTGTCTTCTGAAAAGGATGGTGCTCCAGGGCCATCCTCTATATTTGTTCAGAAAGATGCTTGTTGATATCTTGTCGATGCACATTAGCTTACAGTTTGACGGTTTGTTGCTGAACTCGACTGACACTTCTCTCTGAGTTGAAGAAATATTATGAAGCAACTATAGGGACAAAGACGGACCTTCACTAATTTTCAGTGTTACTTTGAAATGCACAACAATCTACATATATATCAATATTCCAATTACTTGTATAAGACTATTCTGCACTATTTCTGTTATATTGTATTTTATTGTATTTACTTTACTTTACGATTGTCATTGTTATAACTCCACTGTAGCTATATACGTTTGACAATAAAAGCCTTAAATCGTTGAATCGTTGAATATTTATCCAGAGCTTTTCCCGATGTGAAAAGTCTCAAAAAACGTCTCTTTTTAATTGAAGTTTAAAGGTAGGGTAGGTAAGAATGGAGAAACCAACCCGAGTGCGCTAGAATTTGAAAGTACGCAGCCGAAAAAAATCTGCCCCTTCCTTCAGACTTCCTTATAGAGCCCCTCCTCCAACACACACGAACGCGCACATGACCAATGAGGGCACGAGATAAGTTTGTGCCCAGATGGAAGGCTGACAGGCAGGTAGGCCATCCAGTTACTTTAGCCGGCTTAGATGATTGGTCGTGCTTTTTACAGCGCCACGGCTTCCGCAGATGACATTTTTTTATGTAATTATTGTCAAAGCATTTAATATATTCATTGCTATCGGGATGTTAAGAGCATTCCATGGAATATAACAACAAGTGTTTCTGAAGTGAATTACCTACCCCACCTTTAAGAGGCCGTATGCTGGCCAGGAGTTCCGGTTAGACGAACATGTGAGGGCTGCGTTGTCTCGTTCTCCCACGACTTTACTTTCTACATTTAATTTAAAACCACCGAAGTTGAGTTAAACCCGTATTGTGTGAACATAATTTGGACTATAAATCAGAACAAGCCGATGTGATGCCGAAACCTGCGTTGAAAACGGAGACGAAACAGGCAAAAAAGACCGAAACTGCTGTCTCTTCTAGTGAAGCTGGTGGCGCGGACATGGCTAGCATAATTAGCCTGCTTGAAGAGCACAGAGCTAGCTCAGAGCTAGCACAGAGGGAGCACAGAGCTAGCATTTCAGCTGACTTCAAAGCTGCCTTTGCGGTACTGGAGGCGAAGCTGAACCAAACGCAGACCAGTAGCAGAACATGGGGAACAAATAGACTCTCTTGAGACCAATGCCAATCTGCAAGATCAGCGACTCCGTATACTCGAGGAGAAGTGTGCGGTATTAGCAATACCGAGACATCATGTCAAAGCTGTACAACCTAGGCCTCAGACCGGCTCTTCTGTTCCCTGCTCGCCTGCAGATCACACTTGGAAGCGGGGCTAAGAAAAGGTTCCCCTCGCCCCGGAGGCTGTAGCCTTTGCAGCTGGCTATGAACGCGAGCCGGCTAACTAACCACTGATGTTGTGCTAGGCTAGTGGTGGCTGAGCTAAGCTAGGCTAGGCTAGGCTAAACCACGCTGGCGCTGCATTGATGGTGGACTGGGTACGTTACAACCGTTATGTTGGGACACAATTGATTGTATAATCTAACGTTACCTAGCCATGACAGCGCACAATGCGACATGTTGTCAACATTTATTTTTTGTATGATTACATTTTTATATTTACACTATATACCCGGGGTGTTTTTTGCACTTTTTAGAATGTCCTTGTTAACTCATGCTGTTCACAATTGTTTCTGGGCACTTTACAGCTGTCGTCCTGTTGGGACGTAATTTATTTTATAACTAACGTTGCTCGGCCAAGTCAGCACACGATGTGACATGTTTACATTTATTTTTATTTAATTTAATTGTTTTAATTTTTGTATTTACACTCTATACCCGGGATGTTCTTGCACTTTTGCAATGTTCTTGGTAACATTTGCTGTTCACAATTGTTACACTTACTAAGGAGGTTGTATCTGCATGATGTGGGTACTGAGACACCGTGAATAAGGAGAGATGATTCAGGTAGGGAAGTTATTGCCCATTTCATTGGCAGATGGAGCTCAGGGGTGGGGAGGGAGGGGGGGCTAGAGCATGGGAGGAGGTGGGAGGGAGTAGAGGATGGGAGGGAGAGGGTGGGGCATTTATCTTGATGGGGCTATAGGTTTCCATTTGTTTGAGGCAGCTGTTTCATTTATATTCTGTTTTGTCATCTTTATGTACACTGTTCTCTCCATTTTTAGTTGTGGATGTTCTAAGGCTGATCTTACACCTTCGATGCTGTACGCGGTGTCATGGCTAATGTAACTGGTACAGGGACTGGTGGTGGACAGGCGGTCAGGATACTCTCTTTGAACACTGGTGGGTTGAATGCTTCGGTGAAACGCACAAAGATTATGACACATCTTAAAAACCTGAAGGCGGATATAATGTTTATACAAGAGACACATCTCTGTAAATCTGCTGAGCGAAAGCTGAATAGGCCGTGGATTGGACAAATGTTTAATTCACAATGTAACCTAAAGACAAGGGGCACAGCAATTTTAATTCGGAAAAAAGTAAATTTCACCCCTACTAATACACGTTTAGATCCAAATGGACGTTATGCCATCATTTCTGGTACTCTCTATCAGAAGCCGGTCATCTTAGTTTCTGCATGCTCCCAATTGGGATGATCATCATTTTGTGAAATCGCTATTCTCCACCATCCCCGATTTGAATTCCCACCGATTGATACTGGGAGGAGATATGAATTGTGTTATGGACCCAACACTAGACAGATCTAGTTCCAGAACTGTGGCGCCCTCTAAAACGGCACAGACTCTCTCTGCTTTTATGGACCACTATGGCTACGTCGACCCGTGGAGATTTGTACACCCCTCGGCTAGGCAATACTCTTTCTTTTCCCATGCACATCGTTCATACTCTCGCATAGATTATTTTATTGTTGATAAAACATTTATTTTGTCGATTGTCTCCGTTCAGTACTCACCGTTAACTGTATCAGATCATTCAACTGTGATCCTGGACCTTCACTTTGATCATAAGCCTAAGGAATTTAGATTCTGGCGTCTTGACCCTCTTTTACTTTCTGATGCAGCCTTTTGTGAGTGTATTTCGGAATCAATTGCATTCTTCTGTGAGACCAACCAAAATGAAGAGACCTCTGCGTCCATACTCTGGGAAACCCTTAAAGCTTTTCTTAGGGGTAAGATCATCTCGCATACGTCTCATGTTAATAAACTTCGTAGAGCACGCCAAAGAGAACTGGACGAATCTATCATTAATCTAGACAACCAAGTATTTTCCACTCAATCACCTGATCTATTTAAAGAACGGATGGGGCTCCAAACAGAACTTGACCTTCTCCTAACAAGAGAGGCTGAACGACTCCTTCTACACTCACGAGGGTCTATATATGAACATGGTGATGAAGCTGGCCGTCTCCTGGCCCACCAACTAAAGGCTAGGGTGGCGTCGAACCAAATCACCCAGATTCGGGACGGGTTGGCTCTCTCACTTCTGAGCCGGGAGAGATTAACAACATCTTTAAAACCTACTACTCTCGTCTCTACACGTCTGAATCCCCTAATAACGAAGATCAGCTACATACATTTTTGGATAAATTGGATATGCCCAAGATTTCGACTAACGACCAACAGACACTAGATGCCAACCTGCAGCTCGCTGAGATTAAAGAGGCAATACAGTCCATGAATAGTGGAAAATCACCGGGACCTGACGGATACCCGGTAGAATTCTACATAAAATTCTCAAATCAACTTTCCCCATTATTATTAGATATGTTTAATTCGTCGTACGACCAAGGCTCACTGCCGCCCACCCTTATGCAAGCCTCTATCTCTCTGATCTTTAAGAAGGGCAAGGACCCGTTGAGCTGTGCATCATATCGCCCCAATCTCGCTCCTGTCTGTAGATGTGAAAATACTTGCGAAGATGTTTGCTCGCCGGTTGAAATCTATTATACCCTCCATCATTTCGGAAGATCAGACAGGATTCATAGGGGGGAGGCACTCCTTCACAAATGTCCGAAGACTTCTCAGCGTCATCCACAGCCCGCCTTCTCCTGCTGAACCGGAGGTCGTCATATCTCTTGATGCTGAGAAGGCCTTCGACAGGGTTGAGTGGGCCTATCTGTTTTCTGTCCTTCAACAGCTGGGCTTTGGTCCAGGCCTCGTCTCCTGGGTTAGACTGCTGTACTCTTCTCCTCACTCCTCTGTATGTACGAACACCCAGCGCTCCAAATTCTTCCCTTCTTTTCCGTGGGATGCTCTCCCCACTATTATTTGCAATTGCTATCGAGCCATTGTCGATTGCTCTAAAAGCAGAGAGAGGAATTAAGGGGATTCAGAGAGGGGATATCGAACACAGGGTCTCTTTATATGCTGACGACCTCCTTCTGTATGTGCGCGATCCTATAGCTAGTAATCCACACATTCTCTCACTTTTGGTTCATTTTCAGTAAACAAATTAAACATCCAAAAGAGTGAATGTTTCCCTATCAACCAATTGGCTACAGAATTACCTCCGTTGTCATTGCCTTTTAGAATATCCAACTCAGGGTTTAAATATCTGGGCATTGCAATCACGCAGTCTTTTAGTGCGCTATGGGAACAACATCTCACTGTCCTGACGGCAACAGTCAAATCTGACCTGCAGAGGTGGGGCCATCTGGCACTCTCTTTAGCAGGAAGAGTTCAGACGATAACAATGAATGTACTGCCCAGATATCTATACATCTTCCAATGCCTACCTATTTGTTTGCCTAAATCTTTTTTCACTGCTATTGATAATATTATTTCCTCCTTTATTTGGGCTGGTAAACATGCAAGAGCTAGTAGACCATTACTGCAGAGGGACAGGTTCCTGGGTGGGCTTGGTTTACCTAACCTTATGGGTTACTACTGGGCCCAAGGGCATGCTCTGGTTCACTTCACCCCAGAGTGACTGGTGTCTTGTGGAGGCCAACTCATGTCGATCCACGTCACTTCAAGCCCTCGCGTGTAGCGCTCTGCCCCTTCCCCCCTCACAATTCACATCTAACCCCGTTGTAATGGGCACTTTAAAGATCTGGGCACAAGTTAGACGTCACTTTGGTTGGCTTACTCTTCCTCAAGCAACTCCTGTCTGTAACAACCATCTATTTGACCCCCGATGTTCTCACGTGGAGAGGGAAGGCCTCCGCTGCATAGGGGAGTTATACATTGATAGCCTGTTTGCCAACTTTGACCAACTACGGGTTGCCTTTAATCTAAGAGGATCTGATTTCTTTAGATACTTTCAACTAAGGGATTTTGCTAAGACCCACTCTCCACAATTCCCTCAATCCCTGCCTCCCAGTGGAGTGGATCTTGTACTTAGAGAAATAACTTTGTCTAGGCGCCATGTCTCTTACTTTTATGTAAGGTTGATGAATCTGCCATGAACACGATTAGAACTAATTGGAAGGAGGCCCTGAGAGCCGTTAACTCATCCTCCAGTTGCGCTAGATCAGGGGTGTCAAACTCAAGGCCCGGGGGCCAAATCCGGCCCGCGACTTCATTTCATGCGGCCCCTCAAGAGATTGCAAAGAATATTATACGGTTACATGCCGATTTACAGAAGCACGTTGCCCATAAACTACATATCCCACAATGCATCTCAAATTTGACTTTTTTCTCAGAACTTGACTTTTTTTCTCAGAACAAGTTTTTTTCTCAGAATTTGACTTATTTTCTTCAAAATATAATTTTTTTCTTAGAATTTGCCTTTTTCTCATAATTAGATTTTTTAAATCATTTTGTAACATTCTCAGTGAAGAGACTTGCAATGATTTTCCCCAGACTTCTGCTTTCAGACGTAGTTAATTATGAAGTTATTACCCTATCCGATAATAATCCAATACAGAGGCAATGATGTAATATAATACATTATTTGATATATATTAAATATTTATATATATATTTTGATATATAGTCTTAAAGTTACAACCGGCCCTTTGAGTGCAACCATAATGCTGATGTGGCCCGCGAAGAAATTGAGTTTGACAACCCTGCGCTAGACTCAGCCTAATACAGTTTAAAGTTCTCCATCGACTACATTATAGCAAGGCTAAGCTCTCCAGGATGTATCCAGATAGATTGGATGACCGGTGTGATAGATGCTCCCAGGCCCCCTGCGACCTGACTCACATGTTCTGGTCGTGCCCTAAATTATCTAGCTTCTGGCAATCTTTCTTCGAATGTATTTCTGAAATTGTAGATCTAAAAATCTCTCCATCCCCTCATGTAGCTATTTTCGGTAGGCCCCCAGATGAAATCAACATCACAAACACTCAAACCAATGTCATTGCCTTTACCGCCTTGATTGCTCGTAGGAAAATCCTTCTTTTGTGGAAATCTCCTTTACCTCCCTCTTTTAAAATGTGGCTGAGTGATACTATGTCTCTTCTAAAGTTGGAAAAAATTAAGTTTACTCTCCGGGGGTTCCTCAGATAAGTTTTACGCTCAATGGAGGCCACTGATCAGCTACTGTGTGTAGACCGTCTTCCCCCTGATATGGTGTCGCTGTAGGGATTCTCCCTTTAAGTATCCGTCTATAATTCTGATATGATTACTCCCCTGTCCGCCACACATGCAGCCCATGTGACATCCCTGGAAATGTGTTAGTATGTGTACATGTATGTATGGATGTATGTATGTAAGTATGTATGTATGTGCATGTATATTATTGTATATTGTATATATTTTGTATTGTATTGATGTACTGTTGCCTCAGTGCTCCGGGAGAGGGGTGGTTGGGATGGGTTGGGATGGGTTGGGATGGGTTGGGATAGGTTGGGATGGGTTGCGATGGGGCGGGGTTAAGGGAAAGTGAGTAAGGGTTCTTTTGGGAGGGAACAAATGAAAATGCCTTAATTGCTGTAATGCACTGTTACACTTTTTTTTGTATGTGAATAAAAATATTTAAAAAAAAAAAAAGAGGCCCTATGCTGGACTGGTTCCCCCGGAAGTTTTTCCTATAGGTTTTAGTGCAAGTAAATGGTCTGCAAAGTTTAAAATCCCTGTGTTCCCTCCAGATGGCCGAAACTCCTCCATTGGACTCCTTTGTTTACTTCCTGACATCACAATGCAACACTCCTATTGGCTTGCGCTCCAACACATTGCACGTGATAGGATAAGGGATGGGACAGCTAACCCATCAGAGAATGACTTTTACCCATTTAGCTCTTAAACTTAAAGGTTAGACGAACTGAAACATAGGTCAAGTCCTTTTTTTATACATCCCACAATCATTGTGTCCAAGAAAGCACCAGTGTATAGATCCCTCTGAGTTCAATCAATAGCAATTATCAGGATGCAGCATCGAAAAGAACAAATGCAATGTATGTTTAATTAGAAGATCCCTTGAGGAAACCGTAACCCCAACCCTAAACCCATACATCCACATTATGAGTCGTTGGATGGACATATTTGCAATGGTACGATACGATTATACTTTAATGGTCAGATCAAGTCTGAAATGTGCATCACAGCAGCTCCATGTGTGACATCAACATGGACACATATCAAGACACAATACATGAGAAACAAACAACCATTTAACACACCAGCACAATCAGTGAGAGGAAAGCCGTCAGCGGGCATCTGATCTGGATTCAGCTCGGTGTTCACTGTGAGGACTGACTGATGCACAAAGGATGCTTCTGTCTGACTGTATTCAATCTCCATTAGATGGTAGCAGTTCAGAAAATACTGAATGTCCTCTTCCAATATCAGAGTAACAAAGGTATCCCAACTGTAGCTGTGAACATGACAGGATGTGTGATGCCCTAGAAGAGCATCAGGACTGCTTGAGGCAGATGATAGCTATGTGATTAACATGATGACTCAGCTTTATGGAGAGAGACATCAAGCATGCTCATTTCTGACGTGGAGCTAATCTGTAATCTGTAAAGTAAACATTGAATACTGCTTTCTATTCCTCCATCTTGTGACTGTGTGACTCCCTCTCTTGATATCAGCATGTGAAGGACACTGCTCAGGAACTAGCTGATGCTCTGTAGAATTTTGAGAAAAAGTTAGAAATTTGAGAAAAAGTTCGAATATTGAGAAAAAGCATTTGCATTTTTACATTTTTAAAAAAAAATCAAAATTTTTGAGATTTTGAGGAAAAAGTCAGAATTTTTTTAATTTTGAGAAAAAGTTAGAATTTTGAAATCTTTAGAAAAAGTCAGAATTTTGAGGAAAACAAATCAGAATTTTGTACATGAAACTGTTCAGGAACTAGCCGGTGACGAGTGATATTTTTCTAACAGTTTGGGTCCGAGATGTTGTTGTTGCATCAGGGATTTCTCCTCTGCAATCGTAGACAACAAATCCAGCATCTTCACATCCCTCTGTATCCTGCACAACGATATTCCTCCCCTCCCTGAGGTTAGAGTTCCATGTAATCCCCATGGGACCCCCCCCCCACCCCCCTTCACCTCCACCTTCCTGCCCCTGTTGCAGTAATACATTGGATTGATCAGGGCAGATCCATACAATTAGCCAGCAGTCAAAGCTTCTGAGTTAGTGTCCTTCACGTCCAGAAGTGCTGACTCAGCGATCTGACGCCGAACTTCCAGAACCAGCCGCTCGCTGCTTTACAAGAAAGAAAAAAAGGTCAGTAGCGACAGTCCTGTCAGAGATTAATCCCTCAGACTGGAGAATATTCTCTGAGTCGCAAGAAAGAAACTCATGGTGAACTGTAAGGAAGTGTGTGTAAGGCAAGGCAAGTTTATTTATATAGCACATTTAAACAAAAGGCCATCCAAAGAGCTTTACAAAAATGAAAGGGCATTAAGAAATAGTGCAGTTGAAACTTATTATAACATGGCATTTCAAAAACAGTCCTTAAAAAGCATAGATAATCAAATTAAAATAAACAATTCAAGAATATTAGTCTTTGGCTTTTAACCTCTTAAGCCGATTGCCCCCGCCGGCGAGTGTATACCAGTAGTGTCTCTACTTTAAAGAGTCCTCTCCTGCTGATGTTCAGGTGTATATCAGTATGTAGTGTCTCTACTTTAAAGAGTCCTCTCCTGCTGATGTTCAGGTGTATATCAGTATGTAGTGTCTCTACTTTAAAGAGTCCTCTCCTGCTGATGTTCAGGTGTATATCAGTATGTAGTATCTCTACTTTAAAGAGTCCTCTCCTGCTGATGTTCAGGTGTATATGAGTATGTAGTGTCTCTACTTTAAAGAGTCCTCTCCTGCTGATGTTCAGGTGTATATCAGTATGTAGTGTCTCTACTTTAAGAGTCCTCTCCTGCTGATGTTCAGGTGTATATCAGTGTGTAGTGTCTCTACTTTAAAGAGTCCTCTCCTGCTGATGTTCAGGTGTATATCAGTGTGTAGTGTCTCTACTTTAAAGAGTCCTCTCCTGCTGATGTTCAGGTGTATATCAGTGTGTAGTGTCTCTACTTTAAAGAGTCCTCTCCTGCTGATGTTCAGGTGTATATCAGTATGTAGTGTCTCTACTTTAAAGAGTCCTCTCCTGCTGATGTTCAGGTGTATATCAGTATGTAGTGTCTCTACTTAAAGAGTCCTCTCCTGCTGATGTTCAGGTGTATATCAGTATGTAGTGTCTCTACTTTAAAGAGTCCTCTCCTGCTGATGTTCAGGTGTATATCAGTATGTAGTGTCTCTACTTTAAAGAGTCCTCTCCTGCTGATGTTCAGGTGTATATCAGTATGTAGTATCTCTACTTTAAAGAGTCCTCTCCTGCTGATGTTCAGGTGTATACGAGTATGTAGTGTCTCTACTTTAAAGAGTCCTCTCCTGCTGATGTTCAGGTGTATATCAGTATGTAGTGTCTCTACTTTAAAGAGTCCTCTCCTGCTGATGTTCAGGTGTATATCAGTATGTAGTGTCTCTACTTTAAAGAGTCCTCTCCTGCTGATGTTCAGGTGTATATCAGTATGTAGTGTCTCTACTTTAAAGAGTCCTCTCCTGCTGATGTTCAGGTGTATATCAGTATGTAGTATCTCTACTTTAAAGAGTCCTCTCCTGCTGATGTTCAGGTGTATACGAGTATGTAGTGTCTCTACTTTAAAGAGTCCTCTCCTGCTGATGTTCAGGTGTATATCAGTATGTAGTGTCTCTACTTTAAAGAGTCCTCTCCTGCTGATGTTCAGGTGTATATCAGTATGTAGTGTCTCTACTTTAAAGAGTCCTCTCCTGCTGATGTTCAGGTGTATATCAGTATGTTGTGTCTCTACTTTAAAGAGTCCTCTCCTGCTGATGTTCAGGTGTATATCAGTATGTAGTATCTCTACTTTAAAGAGTCATCTCCTGCTGATGTTCAGGTGTATATGAGTATGTAGTGTCTCTACTTTAAAGAGTCCTCTCCTGCTGATGTTCAGGTGTATATCAGTATGTAGTGTCTCTACTTTAAAGAGTCCTCTCCTGCTGATGTTCAGGTGTATATCAGTATGTAGTGTATCTACTTTAAAGAGTCCTCTCCTGCTGATGTTCAGGTGTATATCAGTATGTAGTGTCTCTACTTTAAAGAGTCCTCTCCTGCTGATGTTCAGGTGTATATCAGTATGTAGTGTCTCTACTTTAAAGAGTCCTCTCCTGCTGATGTTCAGGTGTATATCAGTATGTTGTGTCTCTACTTTAAAGAGTCCGCTCCTGCTGATGTTCAGGTGTATATCAGTATGTAGTGTCTCTACTTTAAAGAGTCCTCTCCTGCTGATGTTCAGGTGTATATCAGTATGTTGTGTCTCTACTTTAAAGAGTCCTCTCCTGCTGATGTTCAGGTGTATATCAGTATGTAGTGTCTCTACTTTAAAGAGTCCTCTCCTGCTGATGTTCAGGTGTATATTGAATAGTTCAATTAAAAGCAGTCAGGGTATTTGCAGCATAATAACTGAACGTCTCCACGTTCAGTTCTGACTCCGACAGACTGAAGTGTTTTGGCTTCAGGTTTAAAGGAAGACAGCAGCAGTGGGGAAGTCAAAGGTCAACATGAAACTGATTTCGTAGCTTGACAAGGCTTTAAATTCTCTGCTCGTGCAGCAGGATTGAATTGTAAATCTGCCTTGGTGTAACCTCTATTAGAAATGCAATATATATAAGACAGGATAAGACAGGAGCTACTCTATTGATCCCACATTGGGAAATGTTTGCGTTGCAGCAGCATACAAAACAAAACAAGGCATTGCACATAAGTAGAAATAAACAATAATAGAAAGTAAACATCTTAAAATAGAATATAAATTGCATTACAAATATATATATATATGGATAAATAGTGCAAGAAAACAGAGCAAGTAAAATGCAGGAATAAGTCAACTATAATAATAATACAATATAGCGCTTTTCCGAGTGCTCAAAGACGCTTTACATAAAATCTGAACAGAAAGAAAAGTCCTAATCCAACTATGGACGTGTACGTGAATATTGAACAGTCAGCAGCATTAAACACTGTACAGTGGTATAACGTACTGCTTATTGTAATTATATATATATGTGGACTTTAAACACAATTCACTGCAGCTTCCAATGCTACAAACCATCTGCCTTCATCCCATTTTAAGAGGCTTTGGATGGAAATGGTATTTTCAGTCAGGAAATTATAAATGTAGTCATGGTGCCTGCAGCTTTAGGTGCAATGCATGCTGGGATTGAAGTGTGACCAACCTTATGGACACTGGGGTATCAGGGAAATGGCAAAAGGCTCCAGTGCATTTGCTATGGTGAGAGAATTCAAAGTGTCATTTCAATATTTGATTTATTTTATGTGCGGACTCAATTTCTGTGAAACAAACAGAACGGCTCTGCACTACAACAACTAGAAATCTCACCCAGTACATGTGTCTAATATCTAGTCGGAATATGTCTCTGATATAAGACATAATAACTGCAGTGAGATAGGTTCTTGTTTTAGACAGGCATCATCTTGTTGAGTCAAATCATCTGATTTGTTGTATCTCAGATTAAACACATATTTATTAGAACATCACTAACATCAGAAAACAGAAAACCTTTGAGTATTTTTAGCTTATTTTGTAACACAGCCTTTCCTGATTCTGGTCAAATATATCCAAATGTGTTTTCCCATCTAAATAGAGGATCTGATTGATCTACATATCCCTTCTTATTTCAAGAAATCTCACAAAGTTCATTTCCACTTCTTCTCATTGGCTGATTTTTGAAAACACCATATTTGCATTATTTGTTATCTTGTTTTTGGACCAGGATTTTTTCCAGTGGGATACTGGTTCTTTACACTTGAGTTTCTACAGTTTGTTAGCGTTGACTTCATTGATAATTCGCTTAAAATAACACTTCCACTGAGGCTCCAGTTCGCGAATGATCCGAAGTCCAGACTAGATTCAAAAAGGAAAGTGAATCAAAATGATTTAAGGATTGGAAGACTGAGGATAAAATGAGAAACAGGAGACAAAACAAGATGCAAGTGTGTTGTTAAGATCTGAGCGGTCCATCGGGGGTTACATGTGTGTATCTCGCAGACTAATCATCAACATCCGTCCTCGCGTTGCTGCTTTTAAACAATTTGCAGAGCTTTTAGTGTTTGACCGAGCTGTTAAAGCCCTCTGCAGGAGAAATATCGCTCACTGGTATTTACATGTCGGGCTAACAAAGTGAAAGGCTCGGACAAAAAGCTCTTTTGGCTTCTAACATGTCGTTGTGACGGAGCAATGCTGGAAAACAGATGATCAGAGTACAGTATGGATCATTTATGCCTTCATCCTAATACACAAACAGCAATAAGCAACATCTAAAGGCCCGGGCGCACCAAGCTGACACCAAAGAACTCACACAGACGGACCCGACTGTTGTGTCGCCTCGCGTCTCTGCGTCTTCGCCAACAGTCGCACTGGAACACACCGCAAAGACTTCAGCCGACGGCCAAGAAGCACGTACGAACTGCGCATGCGTGAGTGGCAATACCTCTCCTGACCAGCAGGCGGCAGTAGTGTGTATTCGTCATTCAAAAGAGGCAACAACCGGAAGACAGACTGCGTGACTGGAGAGAAATGAAATCTCACATTTGCCTTCTTAGTAGTTTGTTTGTGTCCCTCACTTCCGTTTCGCTTCTCATGCACTGATTCGCTAGCTGAACAGCCAATCAGAGGGATTTCTTTGACCGACAGCCTTTGGCCGATTGCCTACCGTGTGGAATCGCTAGCTTTTCGGCCAAAAAGGAGTCGGCACGGCCGAAAAGACACGACGGTGCGGGACACACCGATCTGAGCAGGGCGACGGGACGCTCATCGTCGGCCAGACATCTATCGAAGGCCAAAATCGGCTCGGAGTGTCCGGGGCTTAAAGCGGCAATTTATACATTTTGAAAGAAAGCTGGGCGTGAACACGGTGTGGTTTATAACATATTAGGTGCAGTATTACTGACAGCCATTCATTGGCTCTGTGATGGTCTTTGAAACGACCCGCCGGAAGAGTTTAGACCGTCGGTGAATCACTGTCACCGGTGAAATCACTTCTTTAATCTCAATGGACAGACTTCCGTGTGAAGTCTTTCATCCCGGTGTGTTTTATGATTGGATTATCGTGTGATCCTAACTGCACAGTGTTTGCAGTCTTCTTTTATAAATCTGTGGTGTTATTGTAATCAAAAGAACACGGCGCAAATGTCCTATGTTAATAATGAATTCTGTTTGTTCTAATGTACAGAAAGGGAGGTCTCTAAATATTAAATGTGGAATGGGACTGACACTGCGTGACAAAGTCTGCAGCCTCTCCGTTCAGTTTCAGTTTCTAAGGATCAACATGCTTCAAACAGATGGACCAAAAACCCAATAATTAAATGAAGCACTAAAGAAACTACAGCTAGCAGAGATGAGCTGGTATAGTAGTTGGTCTGTTTAAAAAAAAAAAAAGGACTCTACTTTAGTAAAGTATACCGTCCACTTTGTTTAACACTGTCCCAGTTGAACACATGGATGTGTAGTACGAACTGGATACAGCGTGGGAGGCGGAGTCTCGTGCTTTCCTATGAGAGCTGCTCATTGGGACATGAGGACAGAATGGCCCAACTTTTGAGAGAGCGAAACGTCACAGATTACCCAGCATGCCTGGCTGTCAGAGCAGAAGTACCCGTAGAGCATGCACAGTTGAGTTGCCCCTTAAGCCCCGCCCCCCGAGCTCCCACTCTCAGATGCACGTTCAGAATGCCAAGGAAACTAACTCTCAGAATAACGTTATTAGCACATTTTACAACTTGAGGACCGAATGTTCTTGATAAGGGCTATACACATGTTCATACTGGGCACGTCTCTTTCCCAATGTTAGTCAATGGGAAAAAGTATTTCCGGGCCCAGGGACGTCACGGACTGATACGGAAGTAGTAGTACCGCCGTTTGGACACAACGAATTTTTTACTCAGAGTCCGGCGCACTTGCTGGGGGCTTGGTTGTACATCTACCGGAAAGTTCCCCATTGGCTGCAGCCATCTTTGTAGTTTTGGGAAATTGCTCAGCAGTGATCCTCTCTGAAAGCATCTAAAATACGCCTACTCTACTGTACGTTGCACTGTCAGAGGAGACGGGGGTATACAACAATAGGGCTTTTGATTCTTTTAAATTGTCCGTCTCCAATCAAAGCCCCTGTACTTCAGGAGTGTCCAAACTGCGGCCCGGGGGCCAAATGTGGAACCGCGGGACATTTTGAATCGGCCCTCAGCAAATTCAAAAAGTATAATGGAATACGGCCCACAAATGAAACTTGAGCTTTTCTTGTATTGCACTCATTAAATATATCTGTAAACATGTATTACACAGTAGTGTTCATGTGTTAATAAGCCCAATTTAAAATGTATTCAGTCAATTACATTTGAAAATATGTTCTAACAAGTCGATAACAAAAAAGCCCGATGACGTATTGTGAGCCTCTCCGCTCACACAGGGTTCACAGAGGGACGGGAAGAGTAGGGGGTGGGTAACACAGGCGTTTATTGTAACAAAACACGTTCCGGTGCGGGGTCCTTCACGGGTCCTTTTGCGTCCTTCCAGGATCCAGCCCAGAACCAGGGCCGTTTCTTAATGTCAAGTAAAGCTGCTCCGGAGCCACTATTTCAAGCATACTACGTCATGGAGTGGCGCCGAATCACTGTTTGAATGCCCAGCATACACGTGCTACCAAGCAAGCCTCCTCGACTTTGAGAAACGGCCCAGGTTTCCACATGCTTCTATTCAGTGACTGATTACCTGATTCTGATCCGCCGTCTGGCCTCCGGCCGAGCCACTCCAGCAGCCGGCGCCCTAACCACACCCCGCTGCCACACTTACGTACATCACGACCTTGAAATATACCCTTCCTATTTCCTCTTATGATGATCAATCTGGGGCTGCTGTAAGGAATGAGCTGCTCACACAGTACATGAAACCCGATCTGGAGAGCTGAGATGGAGGCTGTTTACTGATCTCAAAGCAGATTCAAGTATCAAAGCATAATGTACCTTCTTTTGATTGATTTAGCTAATTTATAACTGAACTTATCAGGCAATACACCTCTGAGCGGCACGGCCCTTTGAATATTGTTCTGTATGTGGCCCTCGGTGAAAAAGGTTTGGACACCCCTGATTTACTTGAAGTTAAACAAAGATTCAGAGGCAACTGCAGAGTGACAGTCAGCTCCACACACACACACACACACACACACACACACACACACACACACACACACACACACACACACACACACACGTCATTACAGAAGTGTTTTAGTCATCAGTAGAGTACACTACGGTGTGTGTGTTCAAGAGAGTGAAGGCTACTAAAACCTCCCCCTCTCTCTCCCGCCACACTTTACTTATCTCCACGAAGTCGATGTAAGTGCAGTGCAATCGTGTCGCCATCACGGAGCGTAAATGACTTGTGAGAGCGCTCATTTCTCAGAGGTATCTGGCAGCAGTCAGAGAACGCTCTGCAGCTCTTCCTCCTGCTGCTCCCACTCAGCAGGAAACACGTCGTCCACCGGGGGGTGAAAGCGTGTCACGCCGCGTTCAGATGATTTCTTCTGGCTTTGCATTCTGCGGGGAGGATGTCGAGATGAGATCGCACTCCTGGGTCGAGTAAAAACTGGGTTTCGAATTCCTTCATTAGTGGTTTCACTATAGTCCCAGGTTGCATTGTGAGGGGGGGTCCACGGACGGGGATCCAATCATCGCTTAGGGATTCCAGATCAAAGGTTTTAATATGCACGTCAGCTGCAGTGTGGAAATGGCAATGAACATGTTATGACCTGAGCTCCTCCAACGATGCAACATATTTAATTCATAACATACGAAAAATACAAATAGAAAATAGTGCGAGAAGTCTATATGCACGCGGATAGAATTTGATGTATTCAAACAATGATTAATGTTGGGTCTGTTGGGTCTGTTATATAACATGCTATTGTGAATCAAATGGTTTATACGATTTAATACGACCATTTTTTATATATATGTACATTTAGTTTTCCAGGTATTTCTATTGTTATTATTATTATTATTATTATGAATTAATTTTCAAGGTATTCTACTTCCCTTTAGGTTAAAGAAAGTTTGCTTTGTGACTGAATGCGTGTTCTTTTGTATTTTTTGGGGGGGATGACTATGTACGGACAAACTTCATAAAGTAAATAAAGGGAAAACAGCTAAATGTATTTGGCAACATTTCAGCGGCTATTTGTCCGAAGTTAGAGTCGTCTCAGTACAAAATGTCTTCTTAGTGTGTCCTTGCTTTGCTGCAGTGAAGGAACATGTTAATATTATTATTTAGCAAAACCCTAAAAACGTTTTTAAAGGTCTGTCTTACTCAATATCTCAGATTCCAGCATGCAACATTTTGTCCAAAATAATCCTTACGTTATGTCTCACTAGTTTAGTAATCATCTTCTGAATCAGAGTTCAGAAGTAGACTGTACAAAAGCACAGCGACGAGTAATCACCCGGACGCTAATCGAAGGGATCTTGCCTCACCACAAAAGACTG
This sequence comes from Pseudochaenichthys georgianus, assembly GCF_902827115.2. Lineage (NCBI taxonomy): Eukaryota > Metazoa > Chordata > Actinopteri > Perciformes > Channichthyidae > Pseudochaenichthys > Pseudochaenichthys georgianus. Next base: position 25,441 of record NW_027262337.1, read on the forward strand.
CACAGTATCCCTTACATTGGAGGAGACGACCTCCCGCGCCGGCAGGGGTCGGTCGCTTTAAAACCTCGATGAAGACGTGGGGCTTGGCGGACAGTGCGGCATGCGAGTGCGGCGACCCTGAGCAGACCGCTGTCCATATAATCACCATCTGCCCCTTATACAGACCGCCCTCGGAAGCCAGCCTCTTCGACCGAGGACCAGAGATGCGGGCGTGGCTACACGACACCGAGTTGGACATCTAACGTTATACGAAAGAAGATCCCTTACATAATCAAATACAAACGTAATATGTCCAACCACAAAGCAACAGGAACCACATGTTCAGGCGAAGTGGCTCCATGAGTCAGACGCTCGTGACTTGCAGTAGCCACACTTCAGACCCCTTGGGTGTAAAGACGAGTCGAGTCCTTCCGGCTGTTTGCAGCGCGACAGAGCTCAGGCTGCACCCAGCTCCAGTGTCCTACATGGACTGCTGGCACTGAACACACATCCTAAGGTGCAGACGCGTCCTGTGGGAGCGTCACTGCTTATGGACACTGGGGTTTGTTTTATCGGGTACGTTTAATATACATTTGGCATGATTTCGACTGCATAAGGTATTGCTTTCAGACACAAATACACGCTGACCTTTTGTTCTAATATGACCTACTCCAGCTGACTCGGTCCCCCTTTAGAAAGTCCTGAGCTTGCTAAAGTTCTGGTTAAGAAATGTAATTGGTTTTGTTCTGCCTGACCAAACTCTAATTCTGCACCACAGGGAACAACTGGATATAAATTGGCTCTTCTGGATGATGTGTCCAGGGGAATACATGTGCAGCGAGTTTCCTCCTTCACCATATCACCTGCAGGCATCATGTGTCGCACACAGATAGGATGATGAGGAGGGAAACCGTTCCTGACACACCGCATGTGTATCTTTGCACCGATTTAGACCCAATTATATCGTCTCACTATGCTGTTTTGGCTGAGTCATGTGGTAAGGATGCTCTCCATCCCACACACACACACACACACACACACACACACACACACACACACACACACACACACCCACACCCACACACACACACCCACACTCCCTTTTCTCTCCTCTTCTCCTGGACGAAGATATCAGGGGAACTCAATCAGTGTGCTGATAGTGAAATGCCACGGCGCAGGGCTGCGGGGAATGCACCTGAGAGGCCCGGTGATTTATTGCGAGGCGAAACCGAAGCCAAGTCGCCAGCTCTAATTAGAAAGCCCCGCGCAGGCAGCTGAGTGCGGCAGCGAGGCCTTAAATCTCCCAGCCGTCAGACTCAGACTGCTGCAGCATCCCCGCATCCGAGAGAGGAGAGAGCAGCACCGCCAACATCCCTGTGTGTGTGCGTGTGTGTGTGTGTGTGTGTGTGTGTGTGTGTGTGTGTGTGTGTGAGTGTGTGTGTGTGTGTGTGTGTGTGTGTGTGTGTGTGTGTGTGTGTGTGTGTGTGTGTGTGTGTGTGTGTGTAATTATATTTCTGACTTGGTGGGGCCCAATCATAGGAAAGACACTTACGGTGTGAGGCCAAGACACATTTTTGCTTTATATAAGTTGTAAGTGTTTAAGTTGCTCCTGCTAGATTTGTACTGGACATTAGAGAGATGGATGGATGGAGAGATAGATAGATAGATATATAGATAGAGAGATAGATGGATAGATAGATGGATAGATAGATAGATAGATAGATAGATAGACTCACTGTACATTGTGTTGCTGTTCTTGTGAGCAACTCCACGTCTGCCTTGTTTACAGCAGGGAGGAGCTAATCAGGCTAACGCTGGTTAGCATGGAGGTCGATCAACGGTTATACCCACTGACATCTGGAGAAGCACACAGAGGATGCTGGGTGAACCGAAGAGACAAAGTAGAAGAGCTGGGTCTAGATTTTTTTGGAAAAATAGACATAAGATCACTGGCTACTACCGGAGAAGCTAATGGCGCTAGCTAGGAGTCAGACAGAATATCTGGAGTGTAGTTTAATGTGCTTTCCGGAACCATGGCTGCATATATCTGACTACAAGGTTTCCACAGATGCCTTTGAGACTATTCTGGGCGTCAAAGTGTGCATCAAGAGCATCATCATGTCCTCACAATGACTTTTCAGAGGGTCTCTGTGCTGTGGAGGACCTTTGTTGCACCTTTTTACATCAACTTATTGTGTTTACATTACATTTCATTTAGCTGACGCTTTTATTCAAAGTGACTTTAATGACCGATTACAGGGACATTCTCCCTGGAGTAACTAAGGACTAAGGGCCTCACTCAAGGGCACACGTGGTGTTCCTGGCGGGATTTGAACTCACAACCTTCCGATCTTCAGCCCACCTCACTATCCAGTGCTTCTCAAAGTGTGGTCCGCGGACCACTGGTGGTCCGTGAGCGCCCCCTAGTGGTCCGTGAGTATATTGGTAAAATTTCACATTTGAAGTAAAGACATTCCTTTAAGTTTTTCGCACTCTCGCGGGAATATCTCCGCAATGGAGCGAGCTTAAGTTTCACTTTCGATTGCATGATATAGCCCAGATAAACACCTTCATCACACCTGTGGCCACTTGTTTGTACCATTTTCAGGCGATTTGTAACGATGTGTTTTTGGATATTTGTGGAGTTAGGTGGTCAGCGAGTGTTTTTTTATTGGTTAAGTGGTCCTTGGTATGAAAAAGTTTGAGAAACACTGCATTAGACCCAGGCCCGGTTCTACGGGGGTGCATAAGGGTGCAATGCACCCTCAGTTGAGTCGTTATGCACCCTCATTTGAAAAATGAAAAGTAAAAAAAAAAAATGTAAAGTGAAAAAAATTAAAAGTGAAACATATTACATTTTGCCTACTATTACTAACAATAGTAGTACTAATAATAATAATAATAATAATAATAATAATAAGAAGAAGAATATAGTTGAAATAAAATAAATTGTAATTGTGGTTGAATAGCATTGTCTGCTGCATTTATTTGATCAATTTAAACGGTAAGTAACGTTATTATGTCAGGTGCGCGTGACCTGTGCCGCTGCACGTTCATCATCTGCAAGGTGCTTACACAGCAGTCAGTGATGGATCAGAACATGGTTAAAACAACCAGCCCTTATCGCCAGCATACACTGCATCTACTGCAGGTAATAACAGTTCAGATCATGGGGACATTACGTTACTGTCGTGGACACTAACGTCCTCCTGCCCGACTCGCCGGCTTTGCCCGCCTCGCCCACAGAGGCGGAGCAGCCACAGCCGCCTTCGTTGCCCCAAACACCGCCACCCCTCGGCGGCCCGCAAGTGCCAGAGGACCTCGGCAAAACAGAGCCTGCCCAGGTATATTTAAAAAAGTGCCCAACTCGCCTGTACAGCGGGGTGAGGCGCTCATTTTGCAGCTCACGGTTTCAAAACAGAGATTGGCTGGAATATTCATGTAAAAAAGATGCCATCTTCTGCATGTAGACATTTCAGTTCAAGTCCGTCAGATGCCTTCACCACAACTGGCTGCAACAACTGGCGCCATGCTCTTATAGGCTACGTGATAAGGGACTGGGAAGGCATAATCAAGCAACGAGCACATAGATCCATAGATCTCTTCACGTTGCTCTCAAAGTACCAGATTGATGCTTTTAACTTCAATATTTAAAAAAAAAATCTTCCCGGGGGGGCATGCCCCCGAACCCCCCCTGAGGAGGTGAGGACCACCATAGAGGGTGCTAGGTACACTCCCCACTTATAAAAATAGCACTTTACCACTGCACCCTCTCTAATCTCAGATGCACCCTGAGTCATTTTGTTCTGGAACCGGGCCTGATTAGACCAATCACTATCCCACAGTTTAAATCATTATTTCTCACATTATTCTGACATGGTGCAGCTGCCATGACACCTGAAGTCACTGGGATTAATGTCGGATTCTGATGATTTAGAGCCTTGCCTGTTGTGCCTCGTGCTTTTCTTCACTCGGCCCTGATGGTGATCACATATGGTGTGTGTTCAGCCTTTAAACATACACATGCATATTGTAATCTGTCAGTGGTGTGTGCAGTGTATGTGTAGGTCTTTGTGTATTCTGCGTCTGTACACAAGGTGGGCATGTCAGAATGTGTGTGTGTTTAAGCCTTCACACTTTAGAGAAAGGACTGACTGGTTTAGCGTTGGTAGCTAAAATATGCTTTTTTAGCCAATGCCGAAATATGATAAGACTTCAGATTACAAGAATGTCCAAATAAATAAATATGGTATGTGTCCAAGCTCCTGATGTATTCTTAGTGTGTGTGTGTTTCTACAGAGTATGTGTTTACATGAACTAGTTTGCATGTGTCTGCCTGCCAAGAACAATATACTGTAAGCATGTGTGTGTGTGTGTGTGTGTGTGTGTGTGTGTGTGTGTGTGTGTGTGTGTGTGTGTGTGTGTGTGTGTGTGTGTGTGTGTGTGTGTGTGTGTGTATGTGTGTGTGTGTGTGTGTATGTGTGTGTGTGTGTGTGTGTGTGTGTGTGTGTGTGTGTGTGTGTGTGTGTGTGTGTGTGTGTGTGTGTGTGTGTGTGTGTGTGTGTGTGTGTGTGTGTGTGT
>NW_027262338.1:0-5000 GCF_902827115.2 Pseudochaenichthys georgianus
GAACTCAAATACCTGTACTTTCTACTTCTTACATGTTGAACTCAAATACCTGTACTTTCTACTTCTCACATGTTGAACACAAATACCTACTTTCTACTTCTTACATGTTGAACTCAAATACCTGTACTTTCTACTTCTTACATGTTGAACACAAATACCTACTTTCTACTTCTTACATGTTGAACTCAAATACCTGTACTTTCTACTTCTTACATGTTGAACACAAATACCTACTTTCTACTTCTTACATGTTGAACCCAAATACCTGTACTTTCTACTTCTCACATGTTGAACACAAATACCTGTACTTTCTACTTCTTACATGTTGAACACAAATACCTGTACTTTCTACTTCTTACATGTTGAACTCAAATACCTGTACTTTCTACTTCTTACATGTTGAACCCAAATACCTGTACTTTCTACTTCTACATGTTGAACTCAAATACCTGTACTTTCTACTTCTTACATGTTGAACCCAAATACCTGTACTTTCTACTTCTTACATGTTGAACCCAAATACCTGTACTTTCTACTTCTTACATGTTGAACCCAAATACCTGTACTTTCTACTTCTTACATGTTGAACTCAAATACCTGTACTTTCTACTTCTTACATGTTGAACCCAAATACCTGTACTTTCTACTTCTTACATGTTGAACTCAAATACCTGTACTTTCTACTTCTTACATGTTGAACCCAAATACCTGTACTTTCTACTTCTTACATGTTGAACCCAAATACCTGTACTTTCTACTTCTTACATGTTGAACCCAAATACCTGTACTTTCTACTTCTTACATGTTGAACTCAAATACCTGTACTTTCTACTTCTTACATGTTGAACCCAAATACCTGTACTTTCTACTTCTCTCATGTTGAACACAAATACCTGTACTTTCTACTTCTCTCATGTTGAACACAAATACCTGTACTTTCTACTTCTTACATGTTGAACCCAAATACCTGTACTTTCTACTTCTTACATGTTGAACCCAAATACCTGTACTTTCTACTTCTTACATGTTGAACTCAAATACCTGTACTTTCTACTTCTTACATGTTGAACCCAAATACCTGTACTTTCTACTTCTTACATGTTGAACTCAAATACCTGTACTTTCTACTTCTTACATGTTGAACTCAAATACCTGTACTTTCTACTTCTTACATGTTGAACTCAAATACCTGTACTTTCTACTTCTTACATGTTGAACTCAAATACCTATACTTTCTACTTCTCACATGTAGAACTCAAATACCTGTACTTTCTACTTCTTACATGTTGAACTCAAATACCTGTACTTTCTACTTCTTACATGTTGTACCCAAATACCTGTACTTTCTACTTCTCACATGTTGAACACAAATACCTGTACTTTCTACTGCTTACATGTTGAACCCAAATACCTGTACTTTCTACGTCTCTCATGTTGAACACAAATACCTGTACTTTCTACTTCTTACATGTTGAACCCAAATACCTGTACTTTCTACTTCTTACATGTTGAACCCAAATACCTGTACTTTCTACTTCTTACATGTTGAACTCAAATACCTGTACTTTCTACTTCTTACATGTTGAACCCAAATACCTGTACTTTCTACTTCTCACATGTTGAACACAAATACCTGTACTTTCTACTGCTTACATGTTGAACACAAATACCTGTACTTTCTACTTCTTACATGTTGAACTCAAATACCTGTACTTTCTACTTCTTACATGTTGAACTCAAATACCTGTACTTTCTACTTCTTACATGTTGAACTCAAATACCTGTACTTTCTACTTCTCACATGTTGAACCCAAATACCTGTACTTTCTACTTCTTACATGTAGAACTCAAATACCTGTACTTTCTACTTCTTACATGTTGAACTCAAATACCTGTACTTTCTACTTCTTACATGTTGAACTCAAATACCTGTACTTTCTACTTCTTACATGTTGAACTCAAATACCTGTACTTTCTACTTCTTACATGTTGAACTCAAATACCTGTACTTTCTACTTCTCACATGTTGAACCCAAATACCTGTACTTTCTACTTCTTACATGTTGAACTCAAATACCTGTACTTTCTACTTCTCTCATTTCCCAAACAGCTGGTTCCTTTAGTCTGAATGTGTGTTGGTGCGTGATCATTATTCTTTAGAGTCATTGCGTGCCTATTGGTTGGAACACGATCCGTGTATCCATCACTTCCTGGTCTTCTCTAAAGAAGAGGGACCAATGGAAACGTTGTCTTGTTGCCGTGGAAACATTCATTAGCTAACAATGACATTATTGTTCTATTAATATAAAGGGAGGTCAGGTAGTCTTCAAAACAGCTGCTAGCTATGGGTACTTTTACTGAAGTACACTTCAAAGCCTCTTTACTTTCACTTGAGTAAAGAAGTTTAGTCAGTACTTCTACTTTCACCAGAGTATTTTTAAACACGAGTATCTGTACTTCTACTTGAGTAAAGGATGTGTGTACTTCTGCCCAGGGTTTCCGTTAGCCGGTAATTACCGGTTTTTAGCTGGTAAAATGTATTAAAAACCGGTCAATTCAAAACCTGACGGTCAAAATGTCTGGTAATAATTAGGGAGGCTCCGATCGATCGGCCGCCGGTCATTATCGGCCGATATTCACTCTTAATAGTTTGATCGGTGCTCTCTATAAAGGCCGATCAGGAGAGCTGGATCTGATCGATATGGACATAAACGCGAGTGAAGTGTAACCGGACGCGAGAGAGAGATCAGATCAGCTGCTGAGTCTGACTGAGACACGCAGCTCTGCTTGAGCACCTGAAGCCCCGCCCTCTGTTTAGCGAGCTGCAGGAGCTGCTTGAGAAACTGACGAGCTGTCAGGAGAGAGAGAGGGAGGGAGAATTCCGTTTCTCCCGTGTTATTATTCAAAGTTGATGTAAACTTCTGAATAATGTACGTTATCTACTACAAGTAGTTTGTTTGAATGTAATAATTATGTTGTTTGTTGTTTGTGGAATCATTTATTGAAAAATGAATCTGAATTTTTCGATCTGTTACGATTATAAACTGAAGCAATATAAAAATGAGCCCCGTGAATATCTGCTCATAGTCCGGTAATTACCTGCTAACGGAAACTCTGCTACACAACTATTATTATTATTATTGAAATATGACCGGTAAGTTTCAAATTAGTCCGGTAAAATAAATTCTGCCCGGACATTTGACCGGCAAGAAAAAATCCTAGCGGAAACCCTGCTTCTGCCATCTGTGTACATTCAGCTGAGTCAACATGCTCTCACCCTCTGACTGCTTCCCGTAAGCGACTCCGTGAGGGTGGATGCTGTGCGGTCCGCTGGCCATGTTTCTGAAAGTGACCACGATGGTCTCTCCCTCCTGAGCCCTCAGAGTGGGTCCCAGCAGACCTGTGGAGAAAATACACAACATGAACTTTATTTGGAGTTTGAAGCACTTTGAAGTATTTCTTTTGGCACATCACGGTGACACACGGGGATACTAACGTGCTGACTCCGCACATCAATCAGCAACGTACAATGTCCCCGTCGGTCCATATGTTAAGTGCTAATGTGTTAATTGTCATATTCATAATCAAAAAACATTTTCACAATGTCGTTATTAATTTCCCCTCCGCTCTGAATGACGTATTTGAATGAAGGAAACAGAAAAAATAGATCCAACACAATACATAAACTAAAACGTAGAGATATGTGCACCTTTTGAATGTTGTGGTTATTATCTAATGCCATTGGTGAATGTTATCTTACTTTCCAATAAAGGAATAAACATGCACCCTTTCTCAGATACTGGAAAGCAAAAAGCCCTTTTCAATACCAAGACAGGAACGTAAAGTCACGCTGACTCATCGTTGACTTTCATTAACCAGGACATATAACGTTATTTTCATATTAACAATAAGTAATTCCGTCTTTGCCTTTCTCTCTCAATAACATTTAAATGAAGGAAAGACAAGGTGTAATGCAATAAATACACAACAATACATAGAGAAAGACATGTACATATGAAGAAAGAAAGAAAGACTTCTTAGGAACATTAATGGATAGCAGAAATCTGTTTTCCACTCAAATAATTTTAAATCGTTTTACAATACACTGAGCCATATCTTCAACGTCGCTATCGTCTTATTCACATCTAAAATAACAAAGCAATGTTTTTCTCTTTATACTTCCCTATGACATTATTGACAAGCACCTGTTTGTATTTGTGTAATTATTAGAAGAAGAATCCAGTAAGTATTGGATCGGGCTGTTAAGCATCGTCACATGTATTGTGATTAGTTAGAATCGAAGGAACGGACATAGTTGCTCTGAAGTATACCAAACTTACAAGATATTTCACAACCTTTTCTAGACGATTCATCTCAATGCGACAGCCGGTTATAAACTCCACTTCCTGTACTACTTTATGAACTGGTGGCACATTGAAAGAAAACACATCCCATGCTAAATGTTGGGTTGTAATATCTCCACGTGCATAAAGGACATCTGCTTTTCAGTCGTGTTAAGTAATGCATACTCGGTAGTAGTGCTGAGTACCTGGACTCACATTCAGGTTCAGGTCCGGACTCAAGTCCAGAGGTTCAGGTTCAGGTCCGGACTTATAAGTCCGGACCTGAACCCATGGCTTGTGTCAAGTTGTATGAGTAACTAAAGTGAACTTATTGTGAGCTAATTATCAATTGAAAATTAACTCATAATCAACTCAAATTCAAACTCGTCAGGTTTATTGTGCTCCCTTCCAACTTGTGTCCACATTTCTCTACAAAGTACAAATGTAAAAAAAAAAACTTTTTGCCACTTAGTCTACAAATGACTTATGACAGCAACTACAGTGAACTACTACAAAGTTCAAACGTTTATTTCATTTACCAAACTAAAGTAACCAAACAGTCCCTGAGCTGACTGAGCCTAAATCCCTAAAACGTTGCTGAAAGGTAGAGTGTAGAGTAGACTATACGCATTACACTGTTACACACCTACTATACAG
>NW_027262338.1:12500-33271 GCF_902827115.2 Pseudochaenichthys georgianus
AATGTATTACAAAAATTAAATTAAAATAGGAAAATGTAAGTACACTATTACACTTTATTTAACCAGATACAAAATAATTGAGATAAAATCTCATTTACAATGCTGACCTGGCCAAGAAGGCAGCAACGTCACACACAGCACAGACATGTAAAACACAGAGAACACAAGTAACCAAAGGAGGAAAGCAGTCCCTGCATCGAGCACGTAGGACAGTAAGAAAGGCACTACTTATTACTGCAAGAGCAGCTGGTGGTAAGGACCTCAGACTACTTCAACTTACAACAGGCTATCGAGACAAGTGCCCTCAGTTTGAGGCTTGATTGAAGGTCATTCCAAGACCAAGGACCATAATCCTTTTCCCAGCCTCAGTCCGCACAGCAGGAACCTGGACCCGTATCAGGCTCTGGGTCTGAGGCTGTGAGAGTCACTAACTGGAGCAAAGCTGGCACATAATATGTAGAGTGGAAGCTTTCCTAAATGGCTTTATACATTAATGAAAACCAATGCTGCATCCTTCGCACACTACGTGAGGACCATCCAGCTAGGCTGTACAGTGTGCCATGATGAGTCCTATAGGGTGCCTTTGATATGTATCGCAGTGCAGCGTGGGAGAGTGGGTCAGGTGGGCCACCACAGAGGGACAGGCTAATCTGTAGGTGGTTTCACCGTAGTGCAGCTGGGACAGGAATGATCCAGAGACCAACCTTTTACGGGATGAAGTTGAAAAACAACGTGTAAGTCTGTGAAGGAAGCCAGGAGGGAATACATGAATAATATAACTACTTTTTACTCTGAAAGATAAAAGGTGCAGTATATGAGCATTTAAAGAGTAAGAGCTGCGCAGAATACACAGATGCATTTGGAAGGTTATGAGGATCGATTTGAGAACATGTCATAACATGTATTTTTTTTATGTTTTCCGACTTCTCTCTTTTTTCTTTGTTACATTTTCAGAGAACAAGTATGACTTCCTCCCTGCGTCGGTCAATCTGCTCGCCGAGCTGCTCAAACTGCTCTTCTGTCTGGCCATGTCCGTCAGGGTCATCGTGCGAGGTAAACTGTGTGTGTGTGTGTGTGTGTGTGTGTGTGTGTGTGTGTGTGTGTGTGTGTGTGTGGCTGTGTGTGTGTGGCTGTGTGTGTGGCTGTGTGTGTGGCTGTGTGTGTGTGGCTGTGGCTTTCTCCATTATGTCGCTTGCATTCTTTTATCAATTTTTCTATTTATGCATCGTTGTAGAAGCCTCAAATGTAAGACTTATCTTGTGTGTGTGTGTGTGTGTGTGTGTGTGTTTCACTCTCCCTGCTGTTTCTTCAGAGGGAAGGTCCTGCAGAGACCTCGGCTTCTCCTCCAGCGCCTCCTTCCTCAAATCCCTGAAGTGGGCGGTCCCTGCGTTCCTCTACTTCCTCGACAACCTCATCATCTTCTACGTGCTCTCCTACCTGCAGCCAGTTAGTCAACACTTCAATATCCACTGTCGTAAAATCACCCCCATGTTCAAGTCTCCTTCAGTCTCGCATGTACGGCTTCTGGAGGACATTCTGATGCTCGAAATGCAATTATTCAATTAACACGCAAACCACACTATGGCAATGTTAGTTTAAATAAATACTTTACGTAGCTGAAATAGTTCCCAGAAAGAAACGTGGTGGTAAAAGTCGTGATGGGATGATGTTGATCCGACCTTTCAAAGCGCTGTGGTTGCTTTACCCAAGAAAAACATGTTTGACTTTAATGTCAGTGATTTGAATGTGTTTCCATGGAAATGTATGACTTTACACAGTTTGACTGTTAACTTACAACATTAAGGGTTATTATTTTCTCTATCTAAATATTAACCCGTTTCGCAGCCTAGTAAAGATATTTGTATTACCTACGTCAGGGGTGTCAAACTCAAGGCCCGGGGGCCACATTCGGCCCGCGACTTCATTTTATGCGGCCCCACAAGAGCTTGCAAAGAATGTAATATGTTTATTATACGGTTACATGCTACAGAAGCACGTTGCCCATAAACTACATGTCCCACAATGCATCTCAAATATGACTTTTTTCTCAGAATTTGCCTTTTTTTCTTCAAAATATGCATTTTTTCATAGAATTCCTTTTTCTCAGAATTAGATTTTTATTTCAAAATGTCACTTCTATTTCTTTTTTCTCCAGAATTTGGCTTTTCTTTTTAAATCATTTTGGGACATACGCACTGAAGAGACTTGCCCTCGACTTCTGCTTTCAGACGTAGTTATTTATGAAGTTTTTACCCTATCCGATGATAATCCAATGCAGAGGCAATGATGTAATATAATACATTATTTTATATATATATGATATATTTATATATGTATTTTTATATAGTCTTAAAGTTACAACCGGCCCTTTGAGTGCAACCATAATGCTGATGTGGCCCGCGATGAAATTGAGTTTGACACCCCTGACCTACAATATCCTTAAAATGCCGTCCAACAGCCCATTGCTTTACTCTTTAAAAACCTCTTTCACATCCGATACAATATGAATAACCCAGTTAACATGCACACCTCTCTATGACAGTGTCTTTGGAGCCTTTCAGGCAAACATAAATACATTACGTAGCTGAAAATCTAACTCAGTGATAAAAGTCGTGATGATGTTGATCCACACATGTTATGCCGGTGATTTGAAGTTGTATTCATGTCAATGTATGACTTCTTACATCCGGTAAATATACGTTATCTTCACATACAGTCAACTTTCTCACATCATATCAGCTGTTCCCAAACATCCTGCTCAAAGACTTGTTTCAGATATGATGTGTAATCTCTAATCTCGTCTGCAGGCCATGGCGGTGTTGTTCTCTAACTTCGTCATCCTCACTACGGCTGTTCTCTTCAGGGTTGTTCTGAAGTAAGAGACTCCGTTAATCACCCTGTCATGTTTTGTTCTGCAGTCTGATAGTGTGTGTGAGTCTGCTGATACGCTTTATCTCACTTCCTGTTTAATGCTGCTGCTTTTCTGTCCATATTTCAATCCGGAGAGACGGTTTTGATGAAGAACACATATTTATTGCCAGGAATACACAAATGAATGTAATGGAGTTTTGGCGATTAGTCCCCGTTGTGCAGGAGTATCATTCGGGAGGGGAGAACCGATCCGATGAAACCCCCCGGGGTCTAGACCCTGGTGGTGGTGAATGGATAGTTGGGGTCGGTCTGAAGGGGAGGGGCTTAGCTTGACCCTGGTGGTGGTGAATGGATAGTTGGGGTCGGTCTGAAGGGGAGGAGCTTAGCTTGACCCTGGTGGTGGTGAATGGATAGGTTGGGGTCGGTCTGAAGGGGAGGGGCTTAGCTTGACCCTGGTGGTGGTGAATGGATAGGTTGGGGTTCGGTCTGAAGGGGAGGGGCTTAGCTTGACCCTGGTGGTGGTGAATGGATGGTTGGGGTCGGTCTGAAGGGGAGGGGCTTAGCTTGATCCTGGTGGTGGTGAATGGATAGTTGGGGTTGGTCTGAAGGGGAGGGGCTTAGCTTGACCCTGGTGGTGGTGAATGGATAGTTGGGGTCGGTCTGAAGGGGAGTGGCTTAGCTTGACCCTGGTGGTGGTGAATGGATAGTTGGGGTTGGTCTGAAGGGGAGGGGCTTAGCTTGACCCTGGTGGTGGTGAATGGATAGTTGGGGTCGGTCTGAAGGGGAGGGGCTTAGCTTGACCCTGGTGGTGGTGAATGGATAGTTGGGGTCGGTCTGAAGGGGAGGAGCTTAGCTTGACCCTGGTGGTGGTGAATGGAGAGGTTGGGGTCGGTCTGAAGGGGAGGGGCTTAGCTTGACCCTGGTGGTGGTGAATGGATAGTTGGGGTCGGTCTGAAGGGGAGGGGCTTAGCTTGACCCTGGTGGTGGTGAATGGATAGTTGGGGTTGGTCTGAAGGGGAGGGGCTTAGCTTGACCCTGGTGGTGGTGAATGGGTGGTTGGGTTCGGTCTGAAGGGGAGGGGCTTAGCTTGACCCTGGTGGTGGTGAATGGATAGTTGGGTTCGGTCTGAAGGGGAGGGGCTTAGCTTGACCCTGGTGGTGGTGAATGGATAGTTGGGGTTCGGTCTGAAGGGGAGTGGCTTAGCTTGACCCTGGTGGTGGTGAATGGATAGTTGGGGTCGGTCTGAAGGGGAGGGGCTTAGCTTGACCCTGGTGGTGGGGAATGGATAGTTGGGGTTGGTCTGAAGGGGAGGGGCTTAGCTTGACCCTGGTGGTGGTGAATGGATAGTTGGGGTCGGTCTGAAGGGGAGGGGCTTAGCTTGATCCCTGGTGGTGGTGAATGGATAGTTGGGGTTCGGTCTGAAGGGGAGGGGCTTAGCTTGACCCTGGTGGTGGTGAATGGATAGTTGGGGTCGGTCTGAAGGGGAGGGGCTTAGCTTGACCCTGGTGGTGGTGAATGGATAGTTGGGGTCGGTCTGAAGGGGAGGGGCTTAGCTTGACCCTGGTGGTGGTGAATGGATAGTTGGGGTCGGTCTGAAGGGGAGGGGCTTAGCTTGACCCTGGTGATGGTGAATGGATAGTTGGGGTCGGTCTGAAGGGGAGGAGCTTAGCTTGACCCTGGTGGTGGTGAATGGATGGTTGGGGTCGGTCTGAAGGGGAGGGGCTTAGCTTGACCCTGGTGGTGGTGAATGGATAGTTGGGGTTCGGTCTGAAGGGGAGGGGCTTAGCTTGACCCTGGTGGTGGTGAATGGATAGTTGGGTTCGGTCTGAAGGGGAGGGGCTTAGCTTGACCCTGGTGGTGGTGAATGGATAGTTGGGGTCGGTCTGAAGGGGAGGGGCTTAGCTTGACCCTGGTGGTGGTGAATGGATAGTTGGGTTCGGTCTGAAGGGGAGGGGCTTAGCTTGACCCTGGTGGTGGTGAATGGATAGTTGGGGTCGGTCTGAAGGGGAGGGGCTTAGCTTGACCCTGGTGGTGGTGAATGGATAGTTGGGCTCGGTCTGAAGGGGAGGGGCTTAGCTTGACCCTGGTGGTGGTGAATGGATAGTTGGGGTCGGTCTGAAGGGGAGGGGCTTAGCTTGACCCTGGTGGTGGTGAATGGATAGTTGGGGTCGGTCTGAAGGGGAGGGGCTTAGCTTGACCCTGGTGGTGGTGAATGGATAGTTGGGGTCGGTCTGAAGGGGAGGGGCTTAGCTTGACCCTGGTAGGTGGTGAATGGATAGTTGGGGTCGGTCTGAAGGGGAGGGGCTTAGCTTGACCCTGGATTCAGAGGGACAGGAGGTGAAAAGGGGGGGAGGAGGATTGCGTCGAGTCACCTGAGTCACAGCTGTCTGAGGGGGGAGCAGATTTAAAAGGTTTGGCAGAGCGCTATGATAGGCTCTTGGGAATAGAGCGAAGTGATTGGTTAAGCTGGAGAGTGACGCCCCCGATCACTTATTGAGAGGAGAGAGAGTAGAAACATGGAAATAGTAAATGAAGAGTAAAGACGGTCTTCCTGGTTGAACTTGCGCTGAGCTTCATTTGTGATTTTCGAGGAGATTTATTCGATTCAAACCAACGTTTTTGTCTTCTGAAAATTAGCTTCAAACTGATCTTTCTACACTGTAGGACAATATAACAGAAAGTGTTGTGATTATTCCAAGGCTTTAGTAAAGCAACCCTGTTATCCTAGGTCGTAATTACTTTAAGAAACCTTTATTTATTATTATTATTCTGCAGTCTGATAGTGTGAGTCTGCTGATACACTTTATCTCTCTCACTGCTAAATGCTGTTGCTTTTCCATCTGGAGTTCCGTCTAATCCAAAAAGGAATACATCCACAAGTAGCATTACGCTTGACTCCACAAAAAGACGTCTCAGGAAAGTTTGGTTGACTCTTTACTTGAACAAAAGGTATCAGTACAAACACGTGTTTTCAAAGGTCTGAAAACGATATTGCTCCGTGATTATTTTCTCCTAATTTTACGACGTTATAAATGATATAATAATAATACTAATAACAAAGAATCACGATGTTCAAATATATCTATACACACACATAATATATCCAATTATACATGTTAACATATCCTACACCATCTGTCTTTCTGACTTGTTTAGAGGAGACTCTGAAAGTGTGCTTCCCATAGCTTCAGATCTTTCTACACTGTAGGACAGGGGGGTCTGGGTGCTAGTGGAGGGCCGGACTGGTTCAATGTTTAACGCAGAACTTATTGAAATGAACTTATTGCACATATTAAACCTGGAACTCACAAAGCTTAAGTTATTGCTATAAAAACAACATTAAATAATCAGTTGCATTCATTGCTTATGGCTCTATCTGGGCGGTGGTGGCGAAGTCAATAGGGACTTGGCTTGGCAACTGGAAGGTCACCAGTTCAAGTCCCCGAAAGACCAAGTGCTACCGAGGTGTCCCTGAGCAAGGCACCTGTTCCCTAAACTGCTCCCCGGGCGCCGTACATAATGGCAGCCCACGGCTCCTAACACTAGGATGGGTCAAAGGCAGAGAAACAGTTTCGTTACCTAGTGCCTGTACTGCGTAACGACAATAAGTTCAATCTTCAATCTGCAGAGTCATTTCTTATGAGTGCATTTCCCCTCAGGCCAACAGCAGCTTCAAGAAACTATTCCCTCAGAGAGAAACCAAACATGCCCTGTTGTCGTGAGAGGAAGTGCAGAAGGAAGCATCCATTAAACTCAGGTTGCTGCTCTGGGATGCTAGGTCAGACACTTGGCGTCTCATCTCGGGCTCAAGGTCATCAATGTTTGGGCTCAGGCTCTGAGCGGAGGAGACCCTCAGGATGGAGGGAAGGTGCAATATACCGGCGGGCCAGATCTAATAGGAATTAGAAATTATCCTGCGGGCCGAAATTAAATCCACCACGGGCCGGATTTGGCCCCCGGGCCTCGAGTTGTGCTTTAGGACAATATAACAGAGCGCTATGTAATTATTCAAATGCAGAAGTTACGCTTAAGCTGATTGGATTACTCAGTGACATTTTATTGGTACGGCTTTTCTTCAAAGGAGACATCTTATGCATCCTTTCCGACGCATACATCTGTTCACCTAGGCAGTGATTGCTTTAAGAAACCTTTATGTATTATTGTTCTCCAGTCTGATAGTGAGTCTGAGTCTGCTGGTACACTGTATCTCTCTCAGTCATGCTTTTTTCTTTTCCATCCAGACTTCTTCAATTTGAATTTGGTTAAAATGTTTTTTTCTGAAAATGTGTTTCCAGTTACTTCAAACTAAGCGTTCTACGCTGTCGGCAGTGTTGTGTAGTGTGTTGTGATTCTTCCAATTCTGTAGTGAATGAGTGAAATACTCAAAGTTCCCATTGTGATTGGAGCAGTATTTCGTCAAAGGAGGCATCTTATGCATCTTTTCATACACATGACCCTGTTATCCTAGCTAGTAACCTTTTTATGACACTATTTATTCCACATGTCCACATATTTATATATTATTACACTTTACATTATGTATTCTAATATAAAGTATTTCCATGTTTTATTTGTGCAGCTTTCTCCATTATGTCTCTTGCATTGTTTTATCTATTTTTTATAGGATGCTCAAATGTAAGAAACACTTTGAACATAAACCATAATCCTTATTTCTCCCGTCAGGAGGCGGCTGTCCTGGGTTCAGTGGGCGTCGTTGTTAGTCCTCTTCCTGTCCATCATTTCCCTGACGATGGGAACAGGAAGCAGCCAAAGTGCCATCGCCGTTCACAACCTGCACCTGAACCCCCTGTCCCCCCCCTCCAACTCCTGCCTGCTCTACACGCAGCTGCTGGAGCAGATGAGGAACAGCAGGTAACGTGAGGGGAGCAGCATGAATGTCTTCTGGCACTATTTCTATTCGCATGGAGCCGCTGTGGTGCAGGTCAAACGTCAGACTGGATCTGACCGTTCAAGTATTATCGTATCGTATCGTATACATGTTCCAGACCGCAGTCAGCATGTCTGTATCTCTTCTCGCCCACCAGGGTGCAGTCAGCCTTTTACATTCTAAGGTCTCAGTTCTGTAGCTGAGTTTCCCCTCGTTCTTATCCTTTCCTCTCCCCAGAAGTACTCTTTGGGTTAAACTAACTTAAAGGTACGTATAGGACCAAGGAGACACACCTTAAATACTTAAGTAACCTAAATATAAGGAGAGGACTTAAGTATGTTTTGTTAAATTAATTTAATGTAAAGTAAAATCTGTGTGTCCTATATTTGAGTGCTTCTACCAGACTGTGGTCGGTTTCATTTCCCATGTCCATCATAATAATAATAATTCTATGTTTTCCTTTCCACCTTACGATTGATAAAAGTAGGTTTAAGACAGTTCAAAAGGACTTAACAGGGAACATGTAGGGAGACCTTGAGTAGCCTGATCTGAACAGGTGGGTTTTGAGCAGGGACTTGAATGTGGTGATTGTGTCCGACTGTCGGGTGTGTGTCTCTTCCTCCCCCCACAGCGCCAGTGAGTCGTGGGTGTCGGCGCTCCCCGGGCAGGCCTGGAGGACCCAGGTTGTGGAGAAGCTCCGCTCTCTGGGCGTGGGTCACATCCTGCTCCTCCTGCAGTGCTTCATCTCCGCCATGGCCAACATCTACAACGAGAAGATCCTCAAGGAAGGAGACCAGCTGGCCGAGAGCATCTTCATCCAGAACACCAAACTGTGAGTGTTATTATCGCCTAAAGAGATAGTATTAGAAACCACATGGGTGAACAAGTACTGGACACAAAATACACACTGTTTTCACACATCCATGTAAATATATGTAATGTGTATATATGACCCAACTATGTATATATGTTCATTTGCATTCATTTCTTACTTTAAAGTTACTTAAGTGTATATAATTCAGCATCCTCATTCAGAACAGCAAACTGTGATAGGCCACTTAAAAAGAGATAGTATTATCAGAATAGCTTTAGACTAGGAAACAGAGATGGCAAAAGTACACACATCCTTTACTCAAGTAGAAGTACACACATCCTTTACTCAAGTAGAAGTACACACATCCTTTACTCAAGTAGTAACACAAATTTAAAAATACTCTGGTAAAAGTAGAAGTACTGACTAAACTTCTTTACTCAAGTGAAAGTAAAGAGGCTTTGAAATGTACTTCAGTAAAAAGTACCCATAACTAGCAGCTGCTTTAAAGAGTACCTGACCTCCCTTTACAGGTATTTGAGTTCAACATGTAAGAAGTAGAAAGTACAGGTATTTGGGTTCAACATGTAAGAAGTAGAAAGTACAGATATTTGTGTTTAACATGTAAGAAGTAGAAAGTACAGGTATTTGGGTTCAACATGTAAGAAGTAGAAAGTACAGGTATTTGAGTTCAACATGTAAGAAGTAGAAAGTACAGGTATTTGGGTTCAACATGTAAGAAGTAGAAAGTACAGATATTTGAGTTCAACATGTAAGAAGTAGAAAGTACAGGTATTTGGGTTCAACATGTAAGAAGTAGAAAGTACAGGTATTTGTGTTCAACATGAGAGAAGTAGAAAGTACAGGTATTTGAGTTCAACATGTAAGAAGTAGAAAGTACAGGTATTTGAGTTCAACATGTAAGAAGTAGAAAGTACAGGTATTTGAGTTCAACATGTAAGAAGTAGAAAGTACAGGTATTTGTGTTCAACATGTTGGAAGTAGAAAGTACAGGTATTTGTGTTCAACATGAGAGAAGTAGAAAGTACAGGTATTTGAGTTCAACATGTAAGAAGTAGAAAGTACAGGTATTTGTGTTCAACATGTAGGAAGTAGAAAGTACAGGTATTTGAGTTCAACATGTAAGAAGTAGAAAGTACAGGTATTTGAGTTCAACATGTGAGAAGTAGAAAGTACAGGTATTTGAGTTCAACGTGTGAGAAGTAGAAAGTACAGGTATTTGGGTTCAACATGTAAGAAGTAGAAAGTACAGATATTTGTGTTTAACATGTAAGAAGTAGAAAGTACAGGTATTTGGGTTCAACATGTAAGAAGTAGAAAGTACAGGTATTTGAGTTCAACATGTAAGAAGTAGAAAGTACAGGTATTTGTGTTCAACATGAGAGAAGTAGAAAGTACAGGTATTTGAGTTCAACATGTAAGAAGTAAAAAGTACAGGTATTTGAGTTCAACATGTAAGAAGTAGAAAGTACAGGTATTTGTGTTCAACATGTTGGAAGTAGAAAGTACAGGTATTTGAGTTCAACATGTAAGAAGTAGAAAGTACAGGTATTTGTGTTCAACATGTTGGAAGTAGAAAGTACAGGTATTTGTGTTCAACATGTAAGAAGTAGAAAGTACAGGTATTTGGGTTCAACATGTAAGAAGTAGAAAGTACAGGTATTTGAGTTCAACATGTAGAAGTAGAAAGTACAGGTATTTGTGTTCAACATGTAAGAAGTAGAAAGTACAGGTATTTGGGTTCAACATGTAAGAAGTAGAAAGTACAGGTATTTGTGTTCAACATGTGAGAAGTAGAAAGTACAGGTATTTGGGTTCAACATGTAAGAAGTAGAAAGTACAGGTATTTGGGTTCAACATGTAAGAAGTAGAAAGTACAGGTATTTGGGTTCAACATGTAAGAAGTAGAAAGTACAGGTATTTGTGTTCAACATGTAAGAAGTAGAAAGTACAGGTATTTGTGTTCAACATGTAGAAGTAGAAAGTACAGGTATTTGTGTTCAACAGTGTAAGAAGTAGAAAGTACAGGTATTTGTGTTCAACATGTGAGAAGTAGAAAGTACAGGTATTTGTGTTCAAAGTGTAAGAAGTAGAAAGTACAGGTATTTGTGTTCGACATGTAAGAAGTAGAAAGTACAGGTATTTGTGTTCAACATGTAAGAAGTAGAAAGTACAGGTATTTGAGTTCAACATGTAAGAAGTAGAAAGTACAGGTATTTGAGTTCAACATGTAAGAAGTAGAAAGTACAGGTATTTGAGTTCAACATGTAAGAAGTAGAAAGTACAGGTATTTGTGTTCAACATGTAAGAAGTAGAAAGTACAGGTATTTGTGTTCGACATGTAAGAAGTAGAAAGTACAGGTATTTGTGTTCAACATGTAAGAAGTAGAAAGTACAGGTATTTGTGTTCAACATGTAAGAAGTAGAAAGTACAGGTATTTGTGTTCGACATGTAAGAAGTAGAAAGTACAGGTATTTGTGTTCAAAGTGTAAGAAGTAGAAAGTACAGGTATTTATGTTCAACATGTAAGAAGTAGAAAGTACAGGTATTTGGGTTCAACATGTGAGAAGTAGAAAGTACAGGTATTTGGGTTCAAAGTGTAAGAAGTAGAAAGTACAGGTATTTGTGTTCAAAGTGTAAGAAGTAGAAAGTACAGGTATTTGTGTTCGACATGTAAGAAGTAGAAAGTACAGGTATTTGTGTTCAAAGTGTAAGAAGTAGAAAGTACAGGTATTTGTGTTCAAAGTGTAAGAAGTAGAAAGTACAGGTATTTATGTTCAACATGTAAGAAGTAGAAAGTACAGGTATTTGTGTTCGACATGTAAGAAGTAGAAAGTACAGGTATTTGTGTTCGACATGTAAGAAGTAGAAAGTACAGGTATTTGTGTTCAAAGTGTAAGAAGTAGAAAGTACAGGTATTTGTGTTCAACAGTGTAAGAAGTAGAAAGTACAGGTATTTAGTGTTCAACATGTAAGAAGTAGAAAGTACAGGTATTTGGGTTCAACATGTGAGAAGTAGAAAGTACAGGTATTTGGGTTCAAAGTGTAAGAAGTAGAAAGTACAGGTATTTGTGTTCAAAGTGTAAGAAGTAGAAAGTACAGGTATTTATGTTCAACATGTGAGAAGTAGAAAGTACAGGTATTTGGGTTCAACATGTGAGAAGTAGAAAGTACAGGTATTTGTGTTCAACATGTAAGAAGTAGAAAGTACAGGTATTTGAGTTCAACATGTAAGAAGTAGAAAGTACAGGTATTTGAGTTCAACATGTGAGAAGTAGAAAGTACAGGTATTTGTGTTCAACATGTAAGAAGTAGAAAGTACAGGTATTTGAGTTCAACATGTAAGAAGTAGAAAGTACAGGTATTTGAGTTCAACATGTGAGAAGTAGAAAGTACAGGTATTTGTGTTCAACATGTAAGAAGTAGAAAGTACAGGTATTTGAGTTCAACATGTAAGAAGTAGAAAGTACAGGTATTTGAGTTCAACATGTAAGAAGTAGAAAGTACAGGTATTTGAGTTCAACATGTAAGAAGTAGAAAGTACAGGTATTTGAGTTCAACATGAGAGAAGTAGAAAGTACAGGTATTTGTGTTCAACATGTAAGAAGTAGAAAGTACAGGTATTTGTGTTCAACATGTAAGAAGTAGAAAGTACAGGTATTTGTGTTCAAAATGTTCAAAGTCAAAAGTCGTCAGAAAAATAAGTAGTGGAGTAAAGTACTGATACCAGAAAAATGTACTTAAGTACAACAAAGTATTTGTACTCACACTACTTCCCCCCTCTGATCTGAAGATATATATATATATATATATAAACCACATGTGTAAACTCAATGCTAATCGTAGCTCTTCTCTGGATGTTTCTGCAGGTATGGTTTCGGCGTGGTGTTTAACGGTCTGACTCTGGTTCTGGGTCGAGAGGCTCGAGGTCTCACGGTTCACTGCGGTCTGATGCACGGACACAACGTCTTCTCTCTGGGGCTGGTGCTGGTCACTGGTGAGTGCTGCACATCAATAACACCTCCTTATACACACAGTAAACTCCTAAATAACTGATTTGTTAGTTTTCTTCCTAAACGACGGAGGTGTTTCTGATCTGAGATGAACGTTTACATCACATGTTACTTGTTAGACGCTAGTACTCAGGGACACAACGACATGCTGACTGCAGTGGGGTTTGAACCTGTGCCCCCCTGATCCCAACACCTACGCACTATCCACTGCGCCACACGCCTTCTTTCTATGGCATCATATAGGTTTCTACACAAAATATAAAACATCTTCCAAATTGAAAACAACAACAATGTATGAGGATATTTGAATAAATCGGAGTATGAAAATTATCAATCTTTTTTTAACGACTAGAGAGGAGGCTAAATTGTGATTTATAATTGATATCGGGAAAAAGGACGTTGGCCATATCCGCCAGGCCTAATGCAACACGTCATTAGTATCACTGAATGAATCCATGCTTGTTAGGCTGAGCTAGGCTCACAGCTTCTTTCTGGAGCTTCACATGGAACAGACTGATCTTCTACCTCTCGCATATTTCCCTGAAGGTCTTGAGGCCTGGTGTGTCGGGGCCTTTAAGGAGGCAACTTGGTTCCATCAGGAGAGACTTCCTTGTGTTTAAAGAACATGTATTGACACGTCATATGATAAATGTTAAGTCTTTGGCCCCCGATCCTGAAATGGTAGATCTAAAGGGGGAAAGGCAGCCGTGAGCGTATAGGGCACCCCCGGGGTCTAGACACTGTGATGATGATGATGAAGATCTGGATTTGATGAGGAGATGGGATGAAGAGGGGATGTGATGAGGTCTAGCTCTCCTGACACTGGATGTGATGAGAGGTGGTGGATGGGGAGGAGGCGGATGGGGAGGAGGCGGATGGGGAGGAGGCGGAGGAGGTGGATGATGAAAGGAGGTGGATGGGGAGGAGGCGGATGGGGAGGATAATGTGTAAGGGATCATGTGTAAGGGATCATGTGTAAGGGATAATGTGCAAGGGATAATGTGTAAGGGATAATGTGTAAGGGATAATGTGTAAGGGATAATGTGTAAGGGATAATGTGTAAGGGATAATGTGCAGCGAGGCGGTCATTATGGGGGAAAGAACACCCGCCAGGCAGATCAGGATCCCGACGCGGAGCATGCACTTTGCTTTCCAGCCAAACCGTAAACAGTTAAATCGACCGAACTTCTTTGTGCAGATGTGAGCGTCCTTAACGACGGTCAATATATCCTTGACAGCGGTCTGTATGTTCTGGATTAACAACGTGTCACGTGTTCTGAATTGACCAATCAGAATCGAGTATTCAACAAAGCCATGTAATAAAATAGGTTAAAGACAACGCCCGTGATGAGCTGATTATATGCAGCTGCGGAGTGAATGTATACACACCCAGTCTTCCTGAAAGAACTTCATACAGCTGCTGGAAGTGAGGAAGCAGACCTTCATCTACCTCCCAGGGTTCCTACGGTCATTCACAACCTGGACGAGTCATGGACATTCAAAAAGCTAATTCCAAAGTTTTGGGAAAGTCATGGAAATGTAACTAAAGTTGCATCAAATATAATTTATATTTTATCTAATCGCCGAAATAGTAATTCTATAATGATAATAAATACTGTATGGTATAGTAATGAAACGGCATTTAACTGACGAGGTGTTTTGCTGCTGAGAGGTTTGAGTTGCTTTAGCGTGAAGCTAGCAAGCCTTGATTTGTTTCAGAGGCAGACCTTATCTTCCCGTTCCATGTTAAAATAAACCATGCTCAGTGGCCCGCTGAGAAGAGTCATTCTTTTAGTCGTGGAACATGAGGTAAAGGTCCTGGAGAAGAACCCTGACCATTTCTAAGAAGCAAAAGACTCCGTGGTGATGGGACAGACTCGGCATCATCCGCTCGAGCTATTAAATGTAAACGCAAAGGCATTTCAAACACATTTCCTATAGTCATGTGTGAACTCTTGCATTACTGATAAGAGCTCACTTTCAGGTCAACTTTTCAAAGCATTTTCATAGCCAATGCTGTTGTTTATATGGTGAGGACTTAATACAAGATGCGAGTTGGGGTAGGTAATTCACTTCAGAAACACGTGTTATATTCCATGGAATGCTCTTAACGTCCGATAGCAATGAATATCTGAAGTGCTTTGACAATAAATCCATAACAAAATCATCAGTGGAAGCCGTGGCGCTGTACAAAGCTCGACCAATCATCTGAGCCGGCTAAAGTAACTGGATGGCCTACCTGCCTGTCAGCCTTCCATCTGGGCACACACTGATCCCGTGCCCTCATTGGTCATGTGCGCGTTCGTGTGTGTTGGAGGCGGGGCTCTGTGAGGAAGTGGCAGATTTTCCGGTTGTGTATTTTCAAATTCTAGCCACTCGAGCTGCTTCCTCCACTCTTACCCGCCTTTAAAGCTTTTATAGATGAATGAAGACATTCTTAGTGCACTTTTCTTGAAAACCTCTCCTCCTCTGTTCTCCTCAGCTGCTCTGGGTTTATTGGTGGCCTTCATCTTGAAGTTCAGAGACAACATGTTCCACGTTCTGACGGGTCAGATCAACACGGTGCTCGTCACCGGCCTCTCCTTCTTCCTCTTCAACTTCCACCCCTCGCTGGACTTCTTCCTGCAGGCGCCCGTGGTGCTGCTGGCCATCTTCATCTACAACGCCAGCAGGCCCAAAGACCTGGAGTTCAGCCTGCAGCAGGAGAAGCTGAGGGTCCTCAACGGGGAGGTGTTCGAGAGGTCCAGAGGGGTACGTAGGAAGAACCTCTCACACACTCAGCGTCCTTTCCCTCACACACTCAGCGCCACTTCCCTCACACACTCAGCGCCACTTCCCTCACACACTCAGCGCCACTTCCCTCACACACTCAGCGCCACTTCCCTCACACACTCAGCGCCACTTCCCTCACACACTCAGCGTCCTTTCCCTCACACACTCAGCGCCACTTCCCTCACACACTCAGCGCCACTTCCCTCACACACTCAGCGCCACTTCCCTCACACACTCAGCGCCACTTCCCTCACACACTCAGCGCCACTTCCCTCACACACTCAGCGCCACTTCCCTCACACACTCAGCGCCACTTCCCTCACACACTCAGCGCCACTTCCCTCACACACTCAGCGCCACTTCCCTCACACACTCATCGCCACTTCCCTCACACACTCAGCGCCACTTCCCTCACACACTCAGCGCCACTTCCCTCACACACTCAGCGTCACTTCCCTCACACACTCAGCGCCACTTCCCTCACACACTCAGCGCCACTTCCCTCACACACTCAGCGCCACTTCCCTCACACACTCAGCGCCACTTCCCTCACACACTCATCGTCACTTCCCTCACACACTCAGCGCCACTTCCCTCACACACACTCATCGTCACTTCCCTCACACACTCAGCGCCACTTCCCTCACACACTCATCGTCACTTCCCTCACACACTCAGCGCCACTTCCCTCACACACTCAGCCTTACTTCCCTCACACACTCAGCGCCACTTCCCTCACACACTCAGCGTCCCTTCCCTCACACACTCAGCGCCACTTCCCTCACACACTCAGCGCCACTTCCCTCACACACTCAGCGCCACTTCCCTCACACACTCAGCGCCACTTCCCTCACACACTCAGCTTCACTTCCCTCACACACTCAGCGTCCCTTCCCTCACACACTCAGCGCCACTTCCCTCACACACTCAGCGCCACTTCCCTCACACACTCAGCTTCACTTCCCTCTCACACTCAGCGCCACTTCCCTCACACACTCAGCGCCACTTCCCTCACACACTCAGCGCCACTTCCCTCACACACTCAGCGCCACTTCCCTCACACACTCAGCTTCACTTCCCTCTCACACACTCATCGTCACTTCCCTCACACACACTCAGCGTCACTTCCCTCACACACTCAGCGCCACTTCCCTCACACACTCAGCCTTACTTCCCTCACACACTCAGCGTCACTTCCCTCACACACTCAGCCTTACTTCCCTCACACACTCAGCGTCACTTCCCTCACACACTCAGCCTCACTTCCCTCACACACTCATCGTCACTTCCCTCACACACTCAGCGTCACTTCCCTCACACACTCAGCGCCACTTCCCTCACACACTCAGCGCCACTTCCCTCACACACTCATCGTCACTTCCCTCACACACTCATCGTCACTTCCCTCACACACTCATCGTCACTTCCCTCACACACTCAGCGTCACTTCACTTAATGTACATTATTTAATCTCATATTCTGTTCTTGTACTAGTCTATTTACAGCAGTGTTTCTCAAACTTTTTCATACCAAGGACACTCGCGGACCACCTAACTCCACAAATATCCAAAAACACATCGTTTTTTACAAATCGCGTGAAAATGGTACAAACAAGTGGCACCATGTGTGATGAAGGTGTCGCGCTGGGCTATATCATGCAATCGAAAGTGAAACTTAACCTCGCTCCATTGCGGAGATATTCCTGCGAGAGGGCAGAAAACTTACATTTATTTATTTCAAATGTGAAATGTTACCAATATACTCACGGACCACTAGGGGGCGCGGACCACACTTTGAGAAGCACTGATTTACATGTATATAGACTTCTTGCACTATTTTTGTATTGTATTATATGTGTTGCATCGTTGGAGGAGCGCAGGTCAGACGAATTTCATTGCCATTTCTACACTGTAGCTTTGAGCATATGACAATAAAACCTCACACACATATCGTAAGCCCTCTGTAGGAAACTTGGCTCTCATTTCTCTATAATGTGATTTATTCAGTGCTGCGGGAAACCTAATTCTCTATGAAAACAGCATAAGTGCTTTAACTCATGTAATTACATTAGGTCAATGCAGTCTATTGGCGTTTGTAAGAGGAAGCTATTAAACAGAACAGACCTGTATGGAGTCTTTGTGAGGACAGGGGCCTGAAGTTAGCAGGACTTTGAGGTCCTAAAACCCAGAAATGAGTCTGCTTTGCTATGTTTGTTTGTGTGTATGTTACAAGCTGGCTCTGCTTGTAACAAAAGGACAACAGTTCCACACAGGAGTTGCCCAAAACAATCCTTTATTTATCCCAACACACTGGTTTACAACTAACAATTCAACACTCAGAGGAGCGCTGGCCTGGTGCACCGAGCAGGGCAGCCGAGAGAGAGCCTGTTCTGCAGCCCTCTTAAATACTGGACCAGGTTCCACAATCAGGGTTGTCACAGTAAGAGGCCTGAAATAAGGTCTGTGGTTAACACAAGCTGAAGAGATTTTAATGTTTTATTCTTACTTGTCAGTAAATACCCCACTGGTGAATAAAAAAAACGGCGGTTGCTAGCAAGTGTTTAAATGAGACGACTAAACTTCATCAAGCCCAACATTAGCCTCCTTTAGCTTAGCGGTGGTGACGTGAAGTCATGTGACCGTGCTGTAGTTCCTTTATAGCCCAACATTAGCCTCCTTTAGCTTAGCGGTGGAAACGTGAAGTCATGTGACCGTGCTGTAGTTCCTTTATAGCCCAACATTACCCGCCTTTAGCTTAGCGGTGGTGACGTGAAGTCATGTGACCGTGCTGTAGTTCCTTTATAGCCCAACATTAGCCTCCTTTAGCTTAGCGGTGGTGACGTGAAGTCATGTGACCGTGCTGTAGTTCCTTTATAGCCCAACATTAGCCTCCTTTAGCTTAGCGGTGGTGACGTGAAGTCATGTGACCGTGCTGTAGTTCCTTTATAGCCCAACATTAGCCAGCTTTAGCTTAGCGGTGGTGACGTGAAGTCATGTGACCGTGCTGTAGTTCCTTTATAGCCCAACATTAGCCTCCTTTAGCTTAGCGGTGGTGACGTGAAGTCATGTGACCGTGCTGTAGTTCCTTTATAGCCCAACATTAGCCTCCTTTAGCTTAGCGGTGGTGACGTGAAGTCATGTGACCGTGCTGTAGTTCCTTTATAGCCCAACATTAGCTGCCTTTAGCTTAGCGGTGGTGACGTGAAGTCATGTGACCGTGCTGTAGTTCCTTTATAGCCCAACATTAGCCGCCTTTAGCTTAGCGGTGGTGACGTGAATTCATGTGACCGTGCTGTAGTTCCTTAGCCTTTACTTCTGGCTATTACATTTACCCTTCAAAAATCTTAAAGGGGTGTTTATGCGAAGAATATCCTGCTAAACAACATTTAAAATGATCATAAACATTTGCCACAGAGCTTTTTATCTGGCTTTTTGTCATAGAAACCAGGGAGATGCTAACTTCCAGGTCGTCTTACAATAACACATCATCACTGCACCTCTCCATTTAGGAACTTAATTTTAAGGGCTAATACTAACATGTTTATCTGAGAAATACTCTAGTATCTACCTGTTTATCCACTTGATGCATTTCAATCTTCTCTTCATGTGTTTTCTGTTGCAGGACGGAGAGGAACTGGAGCTCCTGGCGAAGACCAACACAGACAGTGAATCTGAGGAAGAGTCTTTGTAGATCAGATGTATTCCTCTGAGCATCTTCTCTTTCACTGCGGCTATTACCAAGCTGCAGTGTAGACTCATGGACGCAGAACAGTGGGCGTAACTATCGACGGTCTTTTAAAAAAAAAAAAATTCGATATACCTTTTTTTTAAATTGGGGCCCCAATGGCACTGACCGGTTCACGCAGTCTTCAAAGTAACCAAGCAACCTAAATTAATTTGTAATTTGTCTGCCCAATGACCTTGCTCCCTTTCATGTCATGTGATACCTTGCGTGACGAGCGAACCGTTTAATCAACCTGTACTGAAGCTAGCAGCAGCAAGTTCGGCAGCATTATAAAAAATGTAATAGCTTGCATTTACAATGTACAGCAAACCAAAGCACAAGAGCGGCTCTCAAAAGAGAAAGGACAAGCGAGAACAAGGAGATGTAACGGCTAAACTGAGGAAATTAGACCGTTGTTTTTTTTTCATACATCGTCCTCGAAATCTTTCTTAATTCTGTAAAGTGATTGTGTGATTAGTTCGCTGTGCCGTTGTCAGGCTGTGGTGGTCTGAGGCCAGGACAGGCTGTTTTTGATAGCCTACATGTGGCGCTTATGAGTGGTTGTGTGTGTCTGTGTGAGCGCATCAGCGTGCGCTTATTTTTTTCGGGGGGGGGGGGGGGGGCCCAAAAAAATATTTGCACCGGGGCCAATCACAACCTTGTTACGCCCCTGGCGCAGAATGTGTCCGTCCGAGCATTTATTTCAATGAAGCGGCGGATACACGTGACTGAATATGACAGTGCTAAAGTGGGATGATTTCTCTGAGACTTGTGATATCTAAGGCAATTGTGTATATATTGAAATGTGCCTATTCTACACATATCATTGTCTGAGTGTTGTAAACTGTAGTAGGCTTACTGTATACATCGCGGGGGAATAATTGCAATTTTTGATTGCTTGCAGGTGATTCATTGGTTTGACGACCGGACAGCTTTTTGTTGTTTTTTGGGGGCTTTTCGGACATGGCTCCACTGCAGACTGTTTTTTGATTGTTTAAGGCTTTGTACGGTTTGAATTGCTGTTTGCACCGTGTACAAATAAGTGTTTGTTCAATATAAGGTCAATATTTAAACAATAGTCAAAATTAAAGCACCGCTTTTCAGTACATAGCCACATACTCAAAATACATTACCAAAAATACACATTACAAAGTACGTCTGTCTGCTCAATGAAGAGTATTTTCTACATTATGGACCAGGAGCATTTACAGACCGTCTAAAAGCACAACAAAGTGATTCTTGGTTCTCTTACTTTGCCTTAACAGTTGTAGTTTTTTTGGGTCACATGGTGGAGTATTGGTTAAAACTGTGAAATAACATGATTATATATTTTAAGATTCTTCTTGTGCCATAAAATGTTAACATGTATAAATGCTTGTTGTTCTGAAATAAACTGCAAGCAAAATTGACGGAGAAAAAGGTAAATTCATGTTAGGAAACACGAGAAAAAGAACATTTGTGGATTAAAATTCACCTACCGGGCGACTGTGGCTGCGTCTTTCCACCAGAAGGTTGTGGGTTCGATCCCAGCCCGTGCAGTCAACACGTCGATGTATCCTTGGGCAAGATACTTAACCCTGAGTTGCTCCCGATGGCCAACTGTGTGTGTTGTGTAATAGAAGCTTCGAATGAAGAACACAGTCTATTTCAAACTGAACCTTTACTTTATAT
>NW_027262339.1:0-33166 GCF_902827115.2 Pseudochaenichthys georgianus
GCCCAAAAAGAACCTTGAAAAGGACGTGTGTGTGTGTGTGTGTGTGTGTGTGTGTGTGTGTGTGGTGTGTGTGTGTGTGTGTGTGTGTGTGTGGTGTGTGTGTGTGTGTGTGTGTGTGCGTGTGTGTGTGTGTGTGTGTGTGTGTTGTCAGGGTGTATTGTGTGTGTCAGGGTGTCTGGGAAAGTGTATGTGTGTGTGTGTTGATATCTTGGTCAGGGAGTGTGTGTGTGGTGTGTCAGGGTGTCTGGGAAAGTGTATGTAAGAAGGTTTATATATATATATATATATATATATATATATATAGGATTACTTTAAAACAGTCCCAAATAATACATGTTCACTTCAATACAGTTCAAGATAATACCTGTTTACTTTAATACAGTTTAGAACAATATCTGTTTGCTTTAGTTTACTTCATGTAATAAAATAATAATTTCATGGTAAGGCTACCATTACTAAAGTAATGTAATGCTAACTAACGTGCTCGCTACTCGTCGCTACTAGCTAGGTAGCTAACTTGACTGTGTTCCATGCACAACATGTGTATTACCTGATATGTCTGATCCGGCGACTCCTGGTCCTTTCATCAGACGGGAATCGATAGAACGAGCAAGTGGTATGATCACTTATGTGATTACAACCTGGTACAAAGCACACATGCATCTTGTAAAAGTGAATTTATTTTTAGCAATCTCTTATTTATTGGAGGGAATAAATCAGTTATGAGATCTTCTTCGCTTTAATTACGAGTCACAACCACTTGGAGCATTATCGCCTGTGACATCACTTACGCGAGCCAGAATGGGATTTGGGATTTGTAGTCTTTGTAGTCGCGTATTTTTCATAGTCTTATATTTCAACAGTTTTACGACAACATGTGACTTTTTTGACATGGAACTTATTGTTTAAGATTGACAAACATCATATGTGTAGTTCGTGGCACAATTCAAACGGGATCAAAAGATACGTTTTCTCTCTCCATTGAATTCAATGTAAATGTTTCGCTTCCGGGGTCCCATGGGCCGGAAGTAGATGGGCGTGACTTCGCCTCTCTATATCCGGGACGATACAAAGTAGAATTCGGGACAGTTGTGGGACACTGAGGAAAAAAGTAAATTTCGAGCCCTGCATATATCATCAGTTATATACGGTGGCCGGCAGGTGCAAACGCGGAACAACGGCCAAAAACGCATACATTAGCAGGAAACAGCTGCAAATCCTGAAATGAAAAACAAACAAATCCTGAAAACAAATACAACAGAAAAACGCTGCATTTACAGAAATAATGCAAACTAAATACAAAGCCCGAAAACAAACGCAACAAAAAAACGCTGCACGATATGCAAAGTCCAAAGCACGTACAAATCCCAAAACACATACAAAAAAAAACATTCCGGAAGTGCTCCAGGTCTCTAGGGGGCGCGCTATGTGGAACAGATTGATGTCTGACCAGACACATAGAGAACGAACAAGAGTGCTGCAAATTGAAGCCGGAGGAAACAAAGTTGATCGAAGTGGAAAAAGTCGATATGTAAGAAGGTAAGTTTTGTTTTGATACAAAGAGCGTCATATTTACCCAGCTAGCATTAGCTTGTTTGGTAAAAGAGCTTGCAAGTCAAGAGACAGCACTGTGCACATAAATGTAACTCTTGACATCATATAGATATATTAGGTGCAGAGAGGAGTTGGTTATTGTGCCCCAATGTAAATCCTAATGTGAGAGTTAAAGGACGGTCAACAATATAATTACCTTGGTCCAGTTTGGATTATCATGGCTTTTATTCTTAATTAAAGTGAATTTATTTTATTTCAGTCAGTTTGCCAGGGTAAAATAAAACATAGTCAACATATTATTTGTGCCACAAGAAGCAGAAATGTTTTAACAGTACAGTAGTTTGAATATATTTGTTGTTTACCTTATCAGACCTCTCAGGCACCCACAACCAGCGTCTGATCGGGTAAGACTAATTACAAATGTAATTATACCATGTAGGTTTGAATTTGTGAACATGAAGTCAATAAATACCTTTGTGTGCACTTATTTCCTGGGTAAAAAATAGGATGCAGCACCAACCCCATTCCAGGAAGAGGTCCAGTCTGCCCCGGGTCAGAACAACTTCTATAGGTAAACGATGTTGACAGTTGCATCGTGACACAGTTGGTGTGGTGTGTGTCTTTATTTTTACATTTGTGTGTTTACAATCACAGTGGGTAACATTGCCAGGAAGCAGAACAATTATACTTTCATACATTTCCAAATGACACCCACAACATCTGACATCTTAGTGAAGACGATACAAAAAACACCCACAAATATTTTTCAAAGATCAGATATTGTTTGTTGCATCCATTTCAAATGTTTACAAAGATTGTGCAGGAGTATGACAAAAGTGTGACTGTCATGTATATATTATGTATTTGAAAATAATTATTCAACTGTCTTCTCACTGCAGCAACCACACCAATGTGTATGCACTTCTCATTATTGATAGCCAGTCTGAGCCAGAAGACAAAATGGAGCAAAGGTAGTAATTGTTACTATTACCACTTAATTGTTATTCTATACTGTAATCTTATTACTAGCTTCATCATTTAATATTACAATACATCACTTTGTCTTTCCAGCACAGAATACCTGACATGCGGCACACATTGTTGCAGAACTCTCTGCAAAAAGAACAAATACATCTTGCAGCAGGTTCAATATTAATAGAGCCAGTGTGTGGGATGGAGCAATCCACGGCTTCAAAGGTGCCTCATTCGATCCCTCTCATGAGACGTTCACTGATGAGGAGGGACACACTGAGGATGGAGGGGACACTGGTGGTCCCAAGCGTGAGTTCCTGACCCTCCTTATGGAATGCCTGAGAATGAAGGAAACATCACGTCAGCAACTGTTTGTGCCCATGGCAGTGTGACTTTCCAGACGCTCACCGTCTCACAATCTGATTCTAAATGTATAATGTTCTCTATAAAGATAGAACTATACACAATTATGATTGTATAATATAAGCTGTTTTGTGTATTTAATTATGCATTGGTCTACAATTTAATGATGGCTTCTACATATTTCACATAAACAGACAATGAAAAAATGTGTCCTTCATGCTGTAACTAGTGGTATGCATCTGCAATTAGTATTCTAAACAGAGCAGTGTGTTGAATCCTTATTTCTTGCATTTGAAACAGATACAATAAAAAAGTGAACTTACTGTTGTGTTCAACTTCAGCCACAAACTGTACATGTTTGCCACAGGAGCCACAGAGCACTTGAACTGTCCCCAGATGTGGCCACAGAAAGGACAAAACTTGGCAGCCTGAAAAGACATACATTGATGTAGTAAATCCATTTAATCAAGTCAATCAAAAACACACAGTCTAACTAGTGGTTAGCTAAATAAATAGAAAGATACATCATGTTTACCGTTGAATCTGTGTTTTGTCTCTCTCTCTCCTGAATGTCTTCTCTATATTGTTCTTGAGCGTGTCTAATGCACACTACTCTCCAGTCATTACTTTTTCCCTCTTCACATGTTGTCACTTCTCTCTCTCTCTCTCTCAATTCAATTCAATAGCTGTATTAGCATGACCATAGTTACAGGCAATTGCTAAAGCTCTGTATAGTTGCAACATCTACACAAAAATACATACATATAAACAAACTAAGAATTCAAATGTCCTTTTTCCGCGGTACTCACTATGGCCCGTGTTATTTGCCTGCACTTGATTTGTCATCTCTTTAAACAATGTTCTTCCCTCACTTTAATCTTCTCTTCACGTGAAGCTCTCCTCAGCTGGTGTAGTAGTTAGGCACGCTAACGCTAGCTATATAAATATGACGCTCTATGTATAAAAACAAAACAAAACTTACCTTCTCCACTTAAATAAATTTTATTTCCAGCACTCTTGTTCGTTCTCTCTGTCTGGTCAGACATCAATCTGTTCCACGTAGCGCGCCCCCTAGAGGCCTGGAGCACTTCCGGAATGTTTTTTTTTTTTTATGTGTTTTGGTATTTGTAAGTGCTTTGGACTTTGCATGTCATGCAGCGTTTTTTTTGTTGCATTTGTTTTCGGGGTTTGTGTGTTGTATTTAGGTTGCATCATTTCTGTAATGCAGCGTTTTTCTGTTGTATTTGTTGTATTCATTTCATTTTTTTGCAGGTTTTCGGGCCGTTGTTCCGCGTTTGCACCTGCCGCCCACCGTAGTTATATCATGCACAATAATCAGCAATTCCCCTGTAATATTTCTTGTTTGGTCACTTAAGGGGTTAAGAAAGTGGCACTAGGAGTTGGGAAATGTTTTAGTTTGTTCATGTTAAAAAAGTTTTAAAACATGTGTCAAAAATCAGCTTTTGTTAAGAATGTATAAAAACATGTATATTCTCCATATATATGGAGGTTGTAATTGCCATTATTTGTACAATGCCTTGGCAATATTGTATGTAATTATAGTCGTGCTAATAAAGCTATTAACATTTGATAAAGAGGATGAAAGACAATTAGGTATGTGAGGTATCAAACCATAAAACAAGTCTGATCATCACGCTAATGGACAAAACTGAATAACGCTCAAATTAAAGAGTTATGGATTTTTTTGTCCGTAAAAAACTGTATTTAATCAATTGTTTTCCTGACTTGGCACTATGTAAATGTGAAAAAATAATCTACACAAATGTCAGTGTGTTCTATGAGTGTGCTTGTGCATGTGTGTGTACGCACCATGCAGAATGATGAGATCCCAGACAGCCAGCACAGAGTCCCAACAGGGCAGGGAAGTGAACAGTGTGAGGAACCAGGGCATCACAAAGTGGACTGACAGGACTCCCACCGACTCCTGCAGGGAGGGAGGGAGGGGTAGTAAGGGGCGAGGGGAGGAAGGAGCAAGGGGGGTTCATTTCGCAAGCACAAACATGTATTCCAGACAGACGGAAATATATCTGCAATTGGCTGTCAACTACTGAACTCCTTCACTGACTTTCTAACTGGAAAAGCCTTCCAAGACATATCTATTACAATCTAGTGTGAACGTGTTTAATATTTTACAGATTACACAAACTCAAGTAAATGACCAATTATAATATTGACCTTTATTAGTTAATCAATAATATGTATTTTTAGAATCAAACACAGACTTGCATGGTTTTTGGAGAATCTATGAAAAATAATTATAGAAAATGACTGTAATGTAATGTTTTTTTCCTAATACAATATTATTATTTTTAGTTGCTGAACATAAACATTTTAGAAGAATTTAGGTATTTCTTCTTGAATATTTTATACGTTGTTTGTAGTTATTTCGCCCTACATATTGAGGTCTTCGACCAAAAGCTACGCTTTCTTCCCTCAACTCACTTTATTTTCTCATACCATGAGTGTATATTTACACTGGTCAGAAAACATTTAAATAAGTTTAATTAAAAAAACTAATGTAAAAATGTAAGTTTAAAGAATTTCTTAATTTGTCCAACAGACTCATTTCTGGTGTGTTATCAGACCTTCAAAGTAAGATTATAATAATATGGGTCCTTTGTGTCTAAATTGCAGTCAGTGTGTTTGCTCAGGTCTGGTAGTACAGCCCAATTGCAAAAGTCTGTTTATAGCTAGTTTGCCTTAACTCTACTTCCAAAAGAAATGCTGACCACCGATCTGTAATAGTCTCTTTCTATAAAGGGCCGCAAACTATTGTGCCAACAAACACACAGAGTGTGTGTGTGTGTGTGTGTGTGTGTGTGTGTGTGTGTGTGTGTGTGTGTGTGTGTGTGTGTGTGTGTGTGTGTGTGTGTGTGTGTGTGTGTGTGTGTGTGTGTGTGTGTGGTGTGTGTGTGTGTGTGTGTGTGTGTGTGTGTGTTCCGAAAGGGCAGCTTTTCTCCCAGGCTTGCTGAGTCGTTGGCAAAGTATAGCAACCTCTTCAAAGACCCAAATCGATGCATCAAAGTGAAAACGTGCTTAGATTAGACATTTTGAACAGAGCGGCTGCAACTAAGAAGAATGCTCAGGAGAAGGCCATATATATGTATAATTGTAATTGAGATAAATCATACTTTAAGGAGACTAAGGGGTATTGTCTGAAGCTGTTCGGACATCCAACATGCACTTCTGATGAAGTACACTGAGACCCTCCACAGCTTGTGCTGCAGCACCTCTTTCCACCTCTGTCTGAAACCAGTCTGCTCTGATTGGTTAGCGTTTCAGGCTGCAGAGAGATACTCCCTCTGCAGGGAACACAGGGATGTTAGCCTTTGTAGACCATTTACTGTACAGTACATGCACACAAACCTGTATAACACTACAGGAAAGGGAAGACCCAAAAATCATAATATCAAAAAAAAGCTAAGGCCCCATTTTTGATGCAATCTTATTCTGAGAAGAACATTTTATACAATGTTTGTAGCTTATCATAAAAAAATTGAGTAAATAATAAAATCAATTTCATCGACATTCTTCAGTTCATTATATTTACATATTCTTCATCTTGAATCACTGCTCTACATCTTCCATTATATAGCATTCAATCTAGCTGTGTTTTGTATCCAAAAGATACTTTCATTACGTGCAAGTCTTGTCGTTGCAATATGTAATGGCAAACAACCACATTGGTCTGTGGAGAGCAATCTCTTAATTGTACTTTAAAGTGGAACTATTATGCTACATTTGAAAAATATACTTAGGGCCATACCTAGACAAAACATGTCTCAAGTTTTTTGCTTAAAATACCAAACCGAACACCCATTGTAGCCATGCCTCATACTGCTCATACCCCTCTTTTGCTGCCCTGTTGCAAACGGCTGATTCTGCTTTGAATGGAACGTCTGCTGCAGGGCTTTTCCCCATCCTCCCGGAACCGTCCCGAAATACAATCTAAGCCGTCCCGAAATTAATGTGGACCGTCCCTAATTTAAAATGTTAGTTTTTCTACATTATCATTAGTTAAAATCATTCAAAGTGACCTTTAACATAAACACATCATACAAATCATTAGATGATAATTCATCAACCTTTTTATTTGAGTAAATCATTCAATCACATAAACAAAGGCCAAATATATTTAAACAAACACACAAACGAGAAAATTACTCTAATATTGAATCCAATCAAGTCCCATCCAATTATCAAAAAAAATCCAACACTGTCCTGAAGACAGAACCCAGAGTAACCACTAACCAGGAAGACAGTCTGTAACACAGTCAGGAGACCTTTACAAACGGCCCGCCCCCTCACACACAGACGGGACAGAGAGATCTCATCTGGATTGGAAAGCTCGAAAATACATCATAGACGCATGTTTTAGTCTTATTGCATATTAGAAACGGAGTTGGCGAAACTAAAACTGAGATATAATGTGTATGTAGCAATAATACATATGACATATATTTTTTAAATGTCTCCTGTACCGATAACAAGTCAGATAACGTCGGAGCTTAACGTTACCACTGTCTTTAATCATTCCGGCCCGGGGCGAAAATTCTGGATCTGCTTGTTAGCACCCCCTTTTTTTCTATTTTTTAGAGATGTTGGTACGGAGGAAAAGAGAGAGGGCTTTGTTTTCTGACACTTTGTGAGTTCCCCGACACCGGGGAGACATATTTATGTATAAAAGACATCAACAAGTGCATTTTGCATAATAGGTCCCCTTTAAGTTATACTAAGCATGCTTATTACTTTCACAAATTGTCTTTTCAGATTTATTCTGCCCATATTCTTGATGCATTTTCCTTTTTTCAACCTCTGTTTTATGCATCCCTTCAGGAAATGTTTTTGTTTAAGTGAAAACATCTCTTTATCAATAAGTGTCAGCTGTGAATTTTTCTAAATGCATTACTTACAAATAGTTAAATAATGATAGGGACA
This sequence comes from Pseudochaenichthys georgianus, assembly GCF_902827115.2. Classification (NCBI taxonomy): domain Eukaryota; kingdom Metazoa; phylum Chordata; class Actinopteri; order Perciformes; family Channichthyidae; genus Pseudochaenichthys; species Pseudochaenichthys georgianus. The sequence continues at coordinate 7,849 of NW_027262339.1, forward strand.
GAGGGAGGACATTTCACAGACTAAGTGAACATGACGAGCCTACAGCTGAACTCAGTGTGTGACAGAGAGGCCCAGCTGCTGACGGATACATTACAGTGGCCTCTCTCGCAGATTAACTACTCATCACTTAGCCATTTATGGACTGAAACACAAACACACATTTCAAGACTTTTCTTGTCATTGTGGTTTTTCAGAAACATTTTCCCTCTTAGTCAACTCTCAAATGTCCAGTACAAACAGACATTTTCTTTCACTTTTTCAACACCATGTAAAAAGGGTCATTCTACACAAAAACTAAGTATTTTAGGCTGCGTAAAAAACCCTGTGATTGAAAATCTGAACAGTAATGAAAAATGAAAAGCACTCACCATGTGCTGAGAGAGCCTCGGCTTCCTGTGTTTCAGAAACTGGTCGAAAACCTTCACCTGATGCTGGACCCTGATTAGACAACATATTACAGTTTAGAAGGGGTGTCGTGCTATTTGTAGAAGCACTGGAGCGCACCTGTGAAGCGCAAATGCGTGCAAGCACATGATTCATTTTGGTTGTGGTTCATTTGGAAGATTATGTAACTGCTGTTAATTAACACAGCAGCCAGTCACCGAACAAGTATACACTAATGAATAAATGTGTGTGATTCTTACAGTAAATGCGGCATACAGCTGCATACAGAGAGTTTGAAAAGCTCCTTTACTTATCATGAACTCTCAGACTTCATTATTTATTTTTGTTACCAATATTAAAGTATCAATCTACCTGATGTTAAATATGTCTGTCTTGGTGGACACATGTGTTCTCTATGCTCTGCTCAGCTCCGTGTCAACACGATGACATCGAGCAGCAGAAGTCATTAAAAGTATAAAGTTGAAACACTGTACAGATCTAAAACTCTGGCTAACATTGAATGGTGTTTATGGAGACAGGAAAGATGTATTCCAGCTGTGATTGGTTGTTCGTCTCCACTTGACAAGCAGTGCACGCTGCTGTGTTCCAAACATTAAACAGCTTTCAACTAAGGACACAGCCATAAGTGGCGTCTACATTGACATTGATTATTTATGTCTTAATATGCATTACTCATGATTACCTTCACATTCAACCTGCTATCACAGATCCCCCTCTCACTGCACACTCTTGCCTGTTTGATGCTGCCGTATTGCCTTGTCGGTTCCATTCAATTGTGTTGCGTTTTTGTTTTAGCTGTTTTAACTTTTAAATGCACTGTAAGGCGACCTTGGGTGTCCTGAAAGGCGCCTCGAAATAAAATGTATTCTTATTATTATGAAAGAAATGTAACAAAATAAAGCTAAAATATAAATTAAAAACATGAACAGTAAATGTATACATAAATATTGTGCATATACATACATGCCATAAGCCTGTACGATTTGCGCATATTGTTCTTACATTAGCTCACTGAATTTACTCTTAAAATGCAAAATGAGAAGGTGTTTGTGGAACTATATACATTATTCCATTTACATATAACCACACCAATGACACCATTAAGATGTTCTTTGTCAAGTCTGCATTAGTACAAGGGATTCATATTGGGACCTTCCTAATGAACCCCATGCAGAGTGAAGTTAGTGCTATTTCTCGTCACTGATTGGATACATATTGCAGCACTCATGGTGCTCAGATGTGTTTAACAGCAAAGCACCAAATAAAACATTGCCACATTTTTTAATAATATTTAAATAAGAAATGGAATACAAATTAGATATACTTTATAGATCAAAAAAAGAGTAAAACAAAAATGTAACAAACTTTCAAATATCAACCGATTTCGTTAATTAAAAATATATTCTATCCAGAACTATGTAGTACATTTTCTAATGAAGCTAAAGTCATTGTTTTTATTTGTAAGTATAATTGTATTTACTATTTATTCATTTATATATTTATTGTCACTAAGCTCATTCTTACTTGGTAAGGCTGAGGTCGAACAGCTGGGGCAGGTATTTGGGTTTCTCCAACAACGCTGTCATAGCCCAGAACGCCTCCTCCTCCCCCAACTGCATCAGCAGCACAGCAGCTATGTAGGACATCCCTGACACACACACACACACACACACACACACACACACACACACACACACACACACACACACACACACACACACACACACACACACACACACACACACACACACACACACACACACACACACACACACACACACACACACACACACACACACACACACACACACACACACACACACACACACACACACACACACACACACACACACACACACACACACACACACACACACACACACACACACTTTATTTGGTTCCACAAATTATATTACATAAGACAGGGAATCAAATATATCAGGGCTAAGCAGCACAGAACACTTAGGGGAACACATAGCACCTCCTTCTCCACACGGCTAAGCTGCCAATAATAGCTGAAACAGAGCAATATTTGACACACACACACACACACACACACACTACGTGCAACTCAAGGCATATGCTCGAACGGGAGCTGCCTGGACGCTGCGATCATGTTGCGCGCACTATCCGTGCTGAGTGTCCTGACTTTTCGTACAATGTCCCACTGTCTGGCTTCCTGCATAAAGTCGATGCGCTCTGAAACTACGGGGCGGCCGAGGAAAAAAATACACATGCGTTAATCGCGTTAAAATAATTAGTGGCGTTAATTTTTTTTTGCGTTAACACGTTATTAACGCGTTAACTTGACAGCCCTAATTATGATACATCACTATCAGGGCTGCACGATATATCGTATCGATAATCACGATATTCACGCTGGTTAAATATAGTTACAAAAATACCAATTGTATAGCATTAAAGTTCAAGAAAGGATGGTTTGCGGGAAAAAAACGGTCTTTTCTTCAATTCCTGTATGTTTTCATATCGCAGGGGGGAAAAAATCGCAATGTCAGTTTTTTCCAATATCGTGCAGCCCTAATCACTATAGAAGCAGGAGGGCAGGACACACTGTAATGCAGAGGCACAGTGTGATGGGAGAGGGGACACCGTCAACCATCAATTGAATGTTGATCAAGAGAAGGGAAGATTCTTTTAGTTTTTGCCCCCGCAAGATGAGAGCACAATAGAATAGAAATATGGAATTTTCTTGGCGGATGTATATAAAGTATATTGAGGATATCAGACTGTATCCCTCGTGGGAAAAACTTAGTACACGTTTCTGATCTTAGACCTATATTTTTAAGACATGGTGATGTATTAGATTTCCTTGCTAAGGATATTTCCATAATCAGATTTTAGTAATCCAATATCAATATAAACAAAAACAATTCCCAAGATATTCAAATATAGATTATAAAAAAATAAATGATTAAAATAAATATAAAATACATATATTTATTATTATTATGTTATTTGTCTATTTTTTAAGTGTTAATAGTTTGTAAAAAAAAGATTATTTCACTATGATCCTGAGGGTACTGGAGAAGAGCATGATGCGGCAACTCAATATTAAAAGTCCTCTGCTTCCATCTAGTGGTAAATGTAAGAACTGCAGATATCGTCATTAAAGACTAGGGAAACACAATTAAACTCAAACGACAATAATCCCTCATGGCGTTTAGAACAGGGCAACAACATAACTAAAACACACCTAAATATTATTTTCTGGGGAGCAAAGAAAGACAAGAAAATCTTCTCATTTGATCTCTAAATATTGTCAAAAACTAAATGTCTTCTCACATTCAGCTCCTCTGGATAATGTGTCAATCATTCCAGGATTGCATTGGTTGTGTGAAAGGAGCTTTAGAATCCCACGTGTGTTATATAAATGAATGCAGTGAAAGCATGATCAGTACCTTGGCTGTATCCGACCTGTGAGTTGTATTTGGCGTAAGCGATGAGGACCCGGAAGAGTTTAGCCTGACCCTCGATGGCCTCCGGGCTGTCCCCCATCAGAGAGCGGTGTGTCGGGAAGGAGCGCTCTGCAAAATGGAACAGATCAAATAAATCTCACATATGCTTACATTTTCCCCACAACAATAGATATTGAATCTGTTTTACGCGGTGTTCCAAGAGATTCTATTTTCTCTGTACCTTTGTCAAATTCATCATGTGTGCTGTACACTAGTCACTTCAGTAACTTCCAATATAACCCTAAACTTAATGCACTAAAAGAAAAGAAGTTCAACAAGAAAAGCAAAGTAGTACATGTAGTTCTAAAAGGTCAACATCCCCAATAGAGCGGTGCAGGAATGAGTCGTACACCTCACACATAAGTTAGCATTAAACCACATCCACATGTTTTTGGCTAAATGATTAAAATAGGGTCTGCTGTTAATACAAGATTTTCACATTTTGTTACAACATAAAATGGTGATGTGAAGTCATGTGACCGTGATGTAGTTTGTTTAAAGTCTAACGTTAAGCTTTTTCTTTTCTAGATTATCAAGCCAAACAAAATGTAAGTATCATAAATGTGTTTCCCACAGACTAGTTTATTTACTCATTGTATTTATAAAACAGTTTAAAGAGCTATATCTTCTATAACATACTCATAGTATTTATATAATTAAATGTGACGGCCTACAGTATATTCACATTCAATCCGTCTAAAGTTATCATAGAATACATTGCTGATAGCTTCCGGGTCGGCCTGCTAAAATACATCATCACTGCACCATTCCATCTACCACATTTAAAGCGCTAAATAAACCAGACGAATGATCCTCCCTTTAAAAAGATGTCCTTAAAAAACCAACATTCAACACGTCACACTAAGCCTACCAACGTATCCTCCAGTGTAAACTCACGTAGGTCCAGTGCGATCTGCCTGAAGAGCGTGATGTCGTCTGCAGAGTATCGGAGCTCGGGGCAGCGGGGGAGCTGCTGGTTCAGACCCAGATCGTTTTGGGTTTCGCTCAGGGTGGTGATGGCCGACAGGATGCCGTACTCACTGACTCCCAGGTCCACCAGGGGCCCTCGCACCTCCAACAAACACTTCTGTGGAAGAAAGACCATCACATTCTATTGTTAGAAATCACTGATAACATTCAACAAGCCTGGATTAGTTACAAACTTGCAAGTATTGATGGTGGAAATTAAGCTGTCTATAACACTGATGATGAGAAACGGTGACATCTGCTGGCCGAACCATTCAGAAAGGAAATTCAAGACTTATTTAATTACAGAATACAAGCTGTCTCGCTGCTCTTTACTTGTTTTTGTTCCGTAAAAGTTCATATAAAAGTGAATTTTTTTCTAAAAACAGACTCTACAGGACTGCTTTCAACACTGTGGTAGATTTAAAATCCCGATCAATACTAATATTCATATATTGTTTCATGCGTTATATTGGAGTACAATGTGCACATTTTAACTTCAACCTTTCATTTTAATATACATATTTGTATCCTATTTTTTCATCTTTTATGACATGTACTGGAACTTGCTATGTTTGTATAAACATTTTTGAAAATCATTGCCTCAAAAAAAAAGTGGGTAAAATTATGTAATAGAAGAAATATTCGTGTACTACTACGAGTACTATGGTATGAAATAGTATAAGGATAACGTCAGTAAATGTCTGCTTGTAGTTTACCTGGTAGTTGAAGTCACTGGTATCTCTCAGACTGTCGATGGTGAGGAGACACTTCCAAACTCTACCTCGCAGACTCGGAGGAATACCCATCCTGATGAATCGCTCAATCTGAAAACACCGCAAGAGTGTGAAGAAAACAAGCTGCCTAATGATCAATAACCACATGGTAATGGTTCTGCAAAATGAGGGCAGATTGTTAACATTTCAACTGATGGTTTTGAAATGACTCACCTGGCTCTTGCAGAGAAAGCTGGCTCCATTCCAGTAGCTGAGCAGCTCACACAGCTCCTTCACTCTCACTGAGCTCAGCTGAGGGTAGCTGATGGAGACAACACATGGTGAGCTAGCAATGACTCATCACTTATTGGGAAACAGAAAACACTGGCCTCATATTTAAAACAATCACTGGTCATTAAGATTGTATGGCTACGTTGAGCAGATTCAGGATAGTTATATTTTTCATCACGTGATCGCTGAAATTATTCCAATGCGGTGTCGGGGACCTTGCTTTCCTCCAGGGTTAAAAGTATATGACCCACAGATAGATGTGCTGGAAGTAAAGCTACTTATCAATTTGTGCAGAAGTGGCGACATTTTGATTATTCTTCATGAGCTAATCTCTGTCTCAAAGGTACGAAAGATAAACTCTGACAAGAAACCACCAATTCAGCATTCTCATAATTTTTCTTACAGCTGTATTTATTGGCCATCAAATGTTTGGACTAAATGTTGAATAAAAACTGTATGAAAACATATTCGTTCCACAATTTAGTTATGTTACATACAATATTGCTAGCACTTTAAACTTAATAAGGAAACGCTTATATCACCCAAAACCTGCCAAATACAGGGTACATTTTAATGTTACATAATTCGAGTCAAACAAAACTATGAGAGCTTTTTGGCACGTTTACCAGCAGAAATTAAGAAATATTATTTTAAAAATACAATTCCTCATTTAAAAATACTCAGGGATAATGTTACCTTATGTATTCCATATTTCTATGTTTAAAAGTTATACATGTTAAAAGGTTAGGCGAGTAAAAATACTTAATTTAAGACATTTCAAATGTCAAATGTGTAGGTTTAACGGCTAATTATGCACCTTAACTTAGCAGTAGTGTAATGTAAACATGTACAGTACTCAAGTACTGTAATAAAGTAATGTTAATATTACACAAATGTTGCACGTTTACGCCACTACATTTGTTTTACATAGTAAGTTACTGGTTACATTGCAGTTTAGGTTACAAAATACAAATCGACACACATTATACATTATAATATATTGGTATAGGTTAAGCTACCCAGCAGTGTATCAAGTAATTCAAATAATATTAAATTACAGTTTGATGCAATTATTTTTGTTTATTAAGTTGTATTGTGAATGCAGGACTTTTCCTTGTAGGCTATCCGAGTAATGTTCTAACCGTAGTATTGCTACTTTTACTCAAGTAAATTATCTCAGTACTTCATCCACCTCTGAACGTTGCAAAGTTTAACATAAAAAGTCCTCTGTACATCACAAAATGTTAACGCAACCACCATCGCTAATTTACGGTTTCTGTAATTAACTAACAACGAATGCAAATAATAAAATAAAACATTAGATGAGTGTTACGGTGCCAGAATAAAAAGTGAATATTCTAGCGTCAACTGTTAATTTAACAGTCTTCAATCACTTTAAATGCTCTGGTCTAATACACTCATATTATGCTAACTCACAGATGGCTTTAACTAGCTTAGTTAAGTTAGTCTTCACGAGCTAACGTAACATTAATGTCCCCCTGTCCCGCACCTGTAATCATGACATCGGTGATGACGTTTTTTGTCCTTTCGTTTAGTAAGAACAAAGCCGAATTCATCAAAACGCAAGTTCTCACTGCGTCTTCTTATGGTAGAGCTTCTCCTGCTGGCGTTACTACTGTTTCTCCCCCTCATAGTTAGAAAGATAGTGGTTTAAAGTTGAACAAGCGTTTAAAAATCAGAGCAGCAAACAATGCCTGCTAGTGACTGTCAAACTCAACGGTCAAACTAGAACCGCCCCTTTCATCACGTCATCGTCAACTGAAAATGGGCGGGATGATCAGAGACGTTCAAACTAAGAAGAGTGGATTTCAGCTGTAGAGACATGTATACAGTCTATGGTAGACGGTAGAGACGCTATTTTATACATTGAGGGATGAGAGGGAAATATAGAGCATGGGAACACTTCCAAAAAAGTCATATGAATTAACATTAGGAAAACATGTCATTTAATGAAGTAGATAACTAGCATAATTCATAAATTACCAGTAGATTTCATAATGTTTTAATAAAAAAAAACTAGAGAAGAGTAACATAGAGTAGCCTATAGGCTACCTCTGCAATTTTTAAGATGAATTTTTTTTACAGATAGTTCATAGGCTAGTTTATCATATAGTATTGTATCTATAAAGTTTATGGATACAATACTTTTTAAAAGTGGCAAAGAATTGTCCATCCATCCATCCATCTTCTCCCGCTTATCCGTGGTCAGGTCGCGGGGGTAGCAGTTCCAGCAGAGAGCCCCAAACTTTCTATTCCCTGGCGACATCAACCAGCTCTGACTGGGTGATCCCAAGGCGCCGCCAGGCCAGCGAAGAGATATAATCCCTCCACCTGGTCCTAGGTCTACCCCTTGGTCTCTTCCTAGCTGGACGTGCCTGGAACACCTTCCTAGGGAGGCGCCCAGGTGGGCACAAGGTGCCCGAACCACCGCAACTGGCTCCTTTCGACGCGAAGGAGGAGCGGCTCAACTCCGAGTCCCTCCCTGATGACCGAACTTCTCACCTTATCCCTTAAGGCCCTGACACACCAAGCAGTCACCAGAGGACTAGCCGACGCTGAAGTCAGCTGTTGCCTGGCCGTGTTCTCCTGCGTTTTGGCCATGTGTCGCACGGGAACACACCGCACCGACTTCAGTGCGTGAGTGGCAATAACTCTCCTTACCAGCAGGCGGCGGTAGTGTGTATTCGTCATTCAAAAGAGGCAACAACCGGAAGACAGAGAAGAAGAAGAGTATCTTTTCTCCGTAATATCATACAGAGCTGGCCTCTCCTGGATCAAGGTGATGAGCAGGTCTTCGTTTGCATCATTCCAGATCGCCATGATGAGATGAAAATGAATAGCAGTCTGTGTGTGCCTTCTTAAATCGTTTGTTTACGACCTCACTTCCACTTCGCTTCTCATGCACTGATTTGCTAGCTGAACAGCCAATCAGAGTGATTATTTGGTCCGACTGCCAGACCCGATGCATGGCCGATTCAACATGTTGAATCGGCCATGCATCGGGTCTGGCAGTCCAAATAAGGCGTGTCACGGTCGACGGTGCGGGACACACCAACCTGACTACGGCGCCGCGAATGCCCGACAGCCTCTGACGGCCTCTGACTCCCAAAATCGGGTTGGTGTGTCAGGGCCAGAGTTGGGTGTAACGCGTTACTTTGTAGCGCGTTACTGTAATAATATTACTTTGTCGGTAACGGAGTAGTGTAACGCGCTACTTTTATAATCCAGTAATCACACTACAGTTACTAACATTGCCCCGACACGCGTTACTTCGTTACTTTCTAAAATCAGTCATAATCAAACCTCAACAAACACCTGCAAAGAACACATGCTAGGTGAAGCTAACGCACATAGCTGTTGTTTATTTATATCACACACACACACACACACACACACACACACACACACACACACACACACACACACACACACACACACACACACACACACACACACACACACGTAGTTCTTCTTCTCTGTTTTCCGGTTGTTGCTTGTTTTGAATGACGAATACACACTACCGCTGCCTGCTGGTAAGGAGAGTTATTGCCACTCACGCATGCGCAGTTCGTACGTGCTCGGCTGAAGTCTGGCTCCAGTGCAACACATGGCCAACACGCAGGAGAACACGCTGACGCAACAGCGTGAGCAGAGATAGACTGCGCAAAATATACAGATAGCAGGAGACAGAGGACAGCCACGGTCAGATAGCAGGAGACAGAGGACAGCCACGGTCAGATAGCAGGAGACAGAGGACAGCCATGGTCAGATAGGAAAACATTCAGGAGCTATCTGGATCAGTCTTATGCGACAATGGAAACTGAACTAAAGAGAACATTTGAAACTTTAGCAGTCTGCGTGATCTACCTGTAGGGAGGGGCGGGCCGGCCCTGCGAGTAAAGTAACGAGTAAAGTAACGAGTAAAGTAACGAATTACTTTATGTAGATAGTAACGAAGTAGTGTAATATATTACTTTTTTTTAAAGTAATATGTAATATATTACTTTTTTTTAGTAACGACCCCATCTCTGGTCAGGGCCTTAAGGGAGACACCAGCCACCCTGCGGAGAAAACCCATCTCGGCCGCGTGTATCCGCGATCTCGTTCTTTCGGTCATGACCCATCCTTCATGACCATAGGTGAGGGTAGGAACGAAAATGGCCCGGTAGACAGAGAGCTTTGCCTTCTGGCTCAGCTCCCTTTTCGTCACAACGGTGCGGTAAAGCGCACAAGTGCATAAGCACACACAACAGTCAGAGTTCCCCCCCCCCCCATAACCCGCAGGCGTAGGGAGGCGACTGGGGTAAACTCCAACAACGAAGCACCTAACCGGGGACTTGTGAGTATCCCCACACCCGCCCGGTGCCTCACACCTTGAGCAACTCCGGAGAAGAATAGAGTCCAACCCCTATCCAGAAGTAAGGTTCCAGAGCCGACGCTGTGCGTAGAGGTGAGCCCAACCAGATCCAACTGGTACCGCTCCACCTCCCGCACAAGCTCCGGCTCCTTCCCCCCCAGAGAGGTGACGTTCCACGTCCCCAAAGCCAGCTTCTGTCGCCCGGGTCTGGTCCGTCGAGACCCTCAGCTTTCACTGCCACCCTTCTGGCAGCGCACCCGACCCCATCGCTGTTTCCCGCTGTTTCCTGCTCCCGGAGAAGCGGAGGTGTTGCCCATGTTGCCTTTTCGGGCTGGGCCCAGCCGGGCTCCGTGGCAAGCCCGGCCACCAGACGCTCGCCGACGAGTCCTCCTTCTGGGCCTGGCTCCAGAAAGGGACCCCGGGCTTCCTCCGGGCCGGGTATCCTCACTTCTTGTGTCGTCTTTCATGAGGTCTTTTGAAAAGAATTGTGTGATAAGCAAATCATATTATTTTCGTATGTGACTTTGAAAGACTTTGATGCTCTCCAGATAGGGCCGTCCCTCCCTACACCCAGATCACGCAGACTGCGTGGGGCCTCATCTTTACTGTATGCGCAAATGCGGCGCAATTCAGCTTATGCGCAAATAAGGCGCAATTAAGCGTGCCACAGTTTCGCCACTGCAAGGTTCCGGTGCTCGTTTCACGAGTTCACTACAGGGGGCCTCATCAGATAACTTTACGTGGGGCCACAAGTTGGCCAGGGGCAGCCCTGTCTCCAGATACTGTATCTGTTTTAAACATAGGTTATTAGGAATGTGTCTGTTATTGTCATACTGTCCCATCACTACTTTTCAGTAAACCCCTATTTATCAAAGCTTGCTTCATCAATGATGACGTCCATACTCATCATCATTACGGCTCTCTTTACAATAGCCTACTACAGTGTATAAGAAGCAATATAGCCACATTCATAATAGCCTATTCATCAGCGGTGTAAAAACCTGCTGTTAGGTATTCCTAGCTACCCTACCACACATCTCTTATATAATTTAAATCTTATGGCATAAGATTAAAGGCTTCTTTACCTAAGGCTATTACAATTCACTTTTGAAAGGAAATGTACAACATAATATCTAAGTTAAGAAGTAAGCTTAAGATTCACAATGTTTTTATAATATCTCTTTTATTTCTATTGTTTCTATTTTGTCACGACATTGCTTGTCTGCTTTTTGTATTCCGGTTGTGTGGAGGTCTAATTATGAATTTGTCTGGTCAGACCTTGATCCAAATGACGCATACAGACTGATTGATTTAATTTCCAGTATGTATACTGGTTTGACTCATCAGATCAAAAGGAAGAAAACTCAAGTTGAAACAACGGCTTAATGAACTGCATAATACTTTTATGCTAAATCTTGTCCAGCATATATTTGACTGTGAATATATATATTTTTATATTTATTTGATGGCAAGTAAAATACACAAAACACTTCAATGTTCTTTATTGTGGTAATACAAAATATAAAGCCTATGTATAAAATGCCTTTTGTTGGACACAGTCTTTAGGCCTTTAACAATTACTATTGATAAAGTTAGCTTCTATTGCCAGCAAAAGATAACTATAAAACAGTAGATATAAGCTACTATTCATACATGTTTCCTCGTTTTTTTCCTTCCAAATTTGGTTAGTGATAACACGTGTTTTGAAAGATGTTGATCATCTTCATTCTTTAGTGACTTGATCATTTGTGTGCGTCTCCACTTTGTATATTGTCTGGTAGCCGTCGTCCCAGGCATACAGCTGTTTGTCTCCGGGGTGGTAGTGGATGCTGCTGTGGCTGGTGTAGCGCTTTGGGAAGAACATGACAGGGCTCTCATCACTGCAGAAAAGGGAAAATGCAGAATAAAATTAACATTGCTCCAGTTTAAAAAAAAATATTTATGTGAATGAAAGTGTGCTTGTGTGAACAGTGTGATTTATATATAGTTTTCCCTGTTTCTGTTTACTGTGTATACATTTGCTTAATTATATTTTTGTCTAAGTCATATTGTGTCGGTGTGTAATCCAACCTGTGGATGATGTCATGAATGTCATAGAGACACTGTATGGTGGAGCGACCTCCATAGCGTGTGTTGTAGACCACATAGAGGGTCCCACATATCAGGAAGGCTCCTTCCGCATCACGGCTTCTGCATTTTGTATCCCAGGTATACTCCACTGCCAAACTACCTGAGATGAGAAAGAAACAGGAGAAAAGTGCTCAATTCCCTTAGTAGACTGAATATTGTGCACTGTGAACACTTGCGATGTGTGAATTTCTACCGTGGAGTGTTTTCCAAAATCACACATGGCTGCTGTGCCCTTAAAATAAGTGCTGATCGCTACTGTTGGCTAGCTAGTTAGCAACATTATTGTTAGCGGTATGATACATTACAGACTTCTCAATTAAAGCAATACAATTAACAGTGGCATCTTCTCAACACCAGTATTGTGGCAAGTTTTTTAAATAGGGAAAAAAACACATGTATTTGTACTGCTAACAGCTGCCGCAGCTGGTTAGCCAAGATGGCGATTCATTTAATGTCCAGTGTTCCACACTTTACTTTTTTACATTTATGAGAGCTCGATCTCAGCACTTTTGGGCACATCAAAATAGCACATGTAAGTACGGAAGTACGCAAATAAAGACACAGCACTTGTTACTTAAATATTTATGAACAGATGTGGTATTCTCTACCTTTATCCAGTTTGGTTATGACCAGGTTTCCTCCATACTCAGGGTCAGCATGGATGACCCAGAGACCAAGTTCATCCACAGCCACGTCCAGGTAGGTGTTGGGGTTCAGACTATAAACTGGTAGACGACCCGCTCCTGGTACAAGTGTACTGTCCACCACGGTACCATTCAACAGGTCCACCTTTACCATGTGAGAAAAACAGATAGGGATAGAGTACTTAAAGGTGGGGTAGGTCATTTTGGATAAACCAGCTCGAGTGCGCTAGGATTTGAAAATACACAGCCGAAACAAATCTGCCACTTCCTCACAGAGCCCCTCCTCCAACACACACGAATGCGCACATGACCAATGAGGGCACGAGATACGTTTGTGCACAGATGGAAGGCTGACTGGCAGGTAGGCCATCCAGTTATTTTAGCCGGCCCAGCTAAAATGATTGGTCGTGCTTTTTACAGTATTACGGCTTCCACAGATGAAATTTTGTAATGGATTTTTTGTCAAAGCACTTAAGATATTCATTGCTATCGGGATGTTAAGAGCATTCCATGGAATATAACAAAAAGTGTATCTCGAGCCGGTTTCTCAAACTTACCTACCCCACCTTTAAGCAATACTTTCATAAAAACGTGGATTTTCAGTTATTCTTATCCCTGAATTGGATGAGTACAAACAGTCTACTTTCCCAGGTGCCTCATTGTAAAAGATTGAAAGGGCTATTTCAGCAGATCAAATTGCAAAATAACAAAGCTTGACGGACACTTTGAATCCAGTTTGAATGTTAAAAAAGCATTTAGTCACTGTGGAGATATCAATATCTCAAGTCAAGAAATCGGCCTTGCTTGCAAACTTGAGTTAGGATTCAAGAATTATAACAAAACTGTGAAATGTATGTGGTTAATTTCAACATATGGACAAATTGAACAATTGCTAAGAACATATTAGGTCTTTAAAATGTCTCCATAATGTATTAAATTAGGAGGGTATTGAACTGTGGAAAAAACAACCATAGAAACATAGATACTCTATGCTCCTGTCTACAAATATTGTAGTGACTCAAGCGCACGGTTACTTTTCGCCAAATATTAATGTCAGCATTGTAAATTGTACAAAACAGCAATGCTAACATGCGGGTATTTAACATGTATTGTTTATAATGTAATCCATCTTAATCAAGCAGGCAATCATTTGCTATTCAGCAGCAAGTATTACTACAAATCTGAATTTTGACCCGAATATGGTGCTATATGAAAAGATAATAGAAAATCAAAGTTTAATGACAATTCATTCAGTCCAGTAGTTCACAATGTATACCTCATGGTGGTGCTAGAGGAAAAGGCATGAAATGTCAGCTGAATCAATTGTTTAATAACTATAAAAGTATATCCAAAATGTCTTGGACACCATCTAATAGTGTATGAGATGATGTCGGTAGTTTCAATAGAAACATTTTATTCTTTTAAAGTATTTTTATAAACCTTTTTTCCAGTAAACTTTCTATGGCAACGACATCTGCTTCATAATACTGTATCTTAAAAAAAGACATCTCATTGCTCTGGAATAAAAGTGTTTATTTTAGAACTGTAAGCTCAGTGAGCTCAGCTAACAGGAAATAGGGTAAAAATCAACTCCCAATGACTAAGCTCCTCTGGAATGATCTGAGGTCAGTTTCCTGCCAAAACTACACAGCAGTTTGACTTCAACACTGTCAAAGTCCCACGTCTTTGCAATGAGCAGTCAGTGTTCTCCGTACTGCAAAGCAATGTGATCCTTTAATGGTCACCTCTAGTGTTTAAACAGTTTTTTCATTCCGTTTAATATTTTACAAACCGAGCAAATCAACAAAGAAAGGCCCTATTTTGGAAAAACACACATATCCAATATGAGGCATTAACTACTTTCCACACACCTTCAGTATCTGGTTTGGAGTGTCCGCCTTATGGTAGTAGAGGAATCCATTGTAGACCAGCTGACCGGTCCCGATCCAAGGAAAAGGCAGCTGCAACACCTTCACTGGTGTGGTGGTGTTGCTCTCTATGAAGCTGTGCAGGGACTCATACTCCAGCAGAGTGTTGTTACTGATTCCACTGAGCAGGTACACCTGAAAAAGATACAGTCGTGACCAGTTGAGAAGTGAGGGACAATTGTATCATGCAATTTAGCTTTTACAATCAATTCTTGGTTTAAAAATAGTGATTATATAGTATAAGATTTCCTTTTTATATCTACATGATATGTATCCCTTGCTGATGAGTGCTATTTTTCACATGACATCTATAGAGAGGTGCAGTGATGACGTTTTTGTAGGCCGACCGGAAGTAAGCATCATAAGGGTTCGCTCGACATAAAAACAATGGGAACTTTCCATTGGATTTCAGAATATTGCAGAAAATAAGGTCAGTGCCAAACACACGTTTATGATACTTTCACATTTTCTTCAGCAGGATAATCTGCATATATTAACACCGCTTTTAAAATAGCTAAATATGAATTGCGTTTGCCAGAAGTAAATACTGTAGCTGTACCTGTACTGCTGTACATTGACGGTCACATGACCTCACGTCACCAATGCTAGCTAAAGGCAGCTAATGATTGGCTTGATGTATTTGATCAGACTCATGTAGCCACTTGTTAGCAACCACTGTTGATAAGACACGTTAAAGCTTCAAATGTTCACCAGTGGAGTATTTACTGACATGTTTAATGTCGTAAGACAAAGCATAACATTTAGTTAATTTCAATTCACGGCAGACCTTATATCAGGAATATAACCCAAAACCTATTAAAAAAACATTGATTCCGAGATGTGCTAATATGCTAACTCATTTCTCGGTGTATGACTCATTCATGCACCACTCTGCTTAGATCCATCCGTCAGTATCCCAGTATCGAGTGGTAGATAAGTTCAGTCTGCCTACAAAAAGAAGCGTCCAATAATACTGTAATCACATGAAGAACAGACCTTAGCTGACCCTTGAGAGGGGTCCTTGAACCAGGAACCATCGGTGTTTCCTGCCTTCTTCACAATCTTGAGAGACTTGATCTGACTCAGGCCAATGCTGCAGTCTGGGGATGTTGGAGACAATATGAATGAACTGTAACACAAAGAATGTTCTGCTGTTATACATATGAATTGACCACCAACAACTCCACTGGCCTATGTCCTACCCTTCTCCACTTTAATCTTGGATTTCTTCTTCAGCAGGTCCAATTCTGCAGCTTTGATCTGTTGTTCCAGCAGTGCCTCTTCCATCTCGATGTCAGTCTGGGTGGGAATCTTGTTTTCGAGATACTCCAGCTCCCTCTCGACGCGGTCTACACGGGCAGACATGCTGTCCATCTCGCTCTGCACCTCTGATCTACGGAGCAAAACAGTTGAACTCTCACAGTTCTCATGCACCTCACTGCGCACAATAACGTTCAGACAGAATTACCTCACAACATTGAGGGTGGACAGATAACCCCTGATTTCAGAGGAGAGGTCATAGGTCTTCTGGGTGACGCCCACTGTCTTTTGCTCACATTGATTCATACGCTCCTGATGCCATTGACACAGAGAAAAAGTATTATGAGAACAGATTGAAAGATATAAAACATGCCTTTCTACCTACAATTGGTCAATTCATAAGGAATAAACCTCACCTCGATAGACTGCAAAGTTGCCTAATTTAGAATTAAATATAATGTATAAAACCAGCTACTAGTTATTCATAACTGTAATGTGTCACTTTAATGTTGCAGCTAGTACAAGTGGAGGTAATTTAATTACTTAATATACTGCTGACTAGTTCAACTTATACAAAAATAAATGATAATTCATATTAGTTTTTCAGTAATTCAATAAAAGCTGGAAAATACATGTGAATAAAGTAAAAAGTACATCTACCTGCAATTAATTGGAGGCATTTGCATTTACAAATGGCGGCAATGAAATGGAAATAACAACTCAAGTACTAGAATATCAAAAGTGTACTCAAATACAATATTTGATAAGTAAGTAAGCGAACAGGTAAATGTACCGTGTTAGCAGCAGCTGATGTGACATTACTTTGAAATGAAGTCCAGTGTAGTGCATTACATCACGGAAACATGCTGTGTTGCTTCTCATCTGATGAACACATGCATAGATATCTTTAGAGTCCCAATCAGACACCCATAACAGGAAGACATTATGAAAATCAGAGGATGGCAACACATTTGGCACCCAGATGATGTGAGCATCTTGTACACAGATGATATCTCTTATGTAACTCATTAGCCTGCTCATTTCAAGGTCTCCTTTTTCCAACATCATATCAAAAAAGTTGGTAATGTCACATCAGGTCATGTGTGAGTAAATGCTTTGAGGATTAAGGTAATAGTTCTATAAATAGAGCACAATTAAACAAAATGTTACCCAAATAGCAACTTGGACTAGTGCTATATTCCAATCACAGGAATGTACATATTTGTTAAAGGCTAAATATGTGTAATAGTAGTCTGGTACAAATCACACCAAAATCATTTCACATAATTGTACAGATACTGAGAATAACGTTTCACGAATAATCAATCTAACAATGATGTGAATGGAAATTGCATTATCAGTCAGAATGTCTCAATAAGTTAATTTTCAAAATCATGCAGCCGTAGTTTCAATGTCTCCTGACTAATGCAGCAACCTCGAGTAGGAACTCAGGGACACCTACCTCCATCTGAGACAGTCTCCTCTCCAGGTACTGGATGATGAAGGAATCATGGGGGGAGCCCTGGCTGTGGACGGACCCCACAGTCAGGTAGAAAGACAGGAGGACGACCAGAAACGCTGTAACTGACATTGTTAGCACTTCTGTCAACAGCTTGAACGGTTGCTAATGCTGCTAACAACTCCACTAGTTCTGGGAAACCCGGTGAGACTCTCCCTAAACACTCCTTCAGGGTACAGCCCACTGGGGAAACTGCAAACAGGAAACACAAAGATCGTAACGGTCTAAAACGTGATGTGCTCGAAAGCCTTTCTGTCCTAGTCCAAACTCCGGAACTTTCTGTCTTGCTGCTCAAGTGGAGTTGGATCCAATTCAACCTCAACCAGAGCCTCCCAGACTCTGTGACTGTCTCTCTCCCACTCTTCCCCTCTCTGGAGTTTGTGTACTTGAGGAATGAGAGAAAACCCAGAAGAGAAGGAGGGGGGAAAGACCGTGATAAGTATTATCCACTGAGGCGGTCTGTACCCTACTGTTTGATCCTGCAGTTCTTTTTTCATTGTAATACTCTCCAGATGGCCCACTGACACGTCCCCAGTTCTAAACATGGAGCAGACGCAGTTCAATACATTTGAAAACGCTGTAACAGGATATAAAGACATAATCCTTTAATTAAAAAGTTCCTTAACCTTAAATAGACACTAAATCTTAATCTAACAAAGCAGAAAAATAGTTCTTGTCACCGGCTGTTAAAGATGGAAAGGTCCACATCTTTGACCTTTTCATCAATAGATCAGGACATTTGTAAACAAGGGTAAAGGAGAAACATGATGGGAATATATGGAAAGATGATAAAGAGGTTAATCATTGCCAACTTAGAGTAAAGTTTGTAGGAATGAGAAGAAGTACACCAACAAGAAGGAAGAACAAGAACATGAAGAAAACAAAAGAAGATACAAATGTAAAAAGAACTAGAACAACAAATGGAAAGAAGAATAGGAAGAAAATTAAGAAAATGTAGAAGGATAAAGAAGAAACAGAAGAGCAAGAACAAGGAACAACAACAACAACAACAACAACAACAACAACAACAACATGAAAGAAGAACAGCAATACAAATAAGTCCAAACTGCACTTTGTTGATCCCCTAAGGAAATTCATATTATTGACTTATATAATTACAAACATAAAATATCTTTAACATTGGTAAAATGGCAAGAGGGCTGGGGTTGGTGATGGTGTGTTAATTACCTTTTTGTATTATTCATACACATCTGTATACTTTGTCTCAGTACATTTGTGCCTTCTTGTGATGACATCTCGCTAATTTGATGAAAAGTTAGTCGCAAAAAAATCCTCACAATATGTTGGTCTTCTTGCAAGACAAAAAGGGAGTTTCCATCGGCAGGATTACAGGTTTTATTTTAATGTTGTGCTATACAGCTACAAAGCAAATAATACATTTGTATTATTGTTGCAGACAGCGTGTCTGCCGGGTAGACTGTTTATGTGCTCCTAATTCTAGACTATACTATAAAATACATGCTATTATCTAATACCCCCATAACCTCTCAAAGTAATGATTATTCCAACTGGGGAGACTGTAAAATAGAAATATGATAAAATACAATATGAACAGACATCTGACTTTAAGAATCCAAGTTATATGTATTTGGCAGTGTGCTTTCTGCTCTTATTACCATGTGTGGTGATTCTGACTGACTCAGGTACAAACAATGTCACTGCTATTATGGGTAATTCCTGGGTGGCTGCTGTTGTTTAAAGACTTTAATCTCCAGCTGGCACTTTATTTAGAGCCACCTGGGCCTGTTTCCTGGGCTTTTTTCTTGTGACAGGCAACATCTGGTTGTCAGCTTTCAACACGGCACCAGATCTGGCACATATATTACACATTTGCTTAGAGTAGAATCTTTCTGAGAACAAGGCAGGGATAAATGAAGGAAAGACTCTTCATGCTAACAAAGAAACATATCACATTTTCTCAAGTAAAAAGGCCCTGTTATGCTCTTTGGGTTTTCACTTCCCTGTAGTGGGTTATATGCACTCACCGGACACTTTTATTAGGTACACCTTGCTAGTACCAGGTTGGACCCCCTTTGCCTTCAGAACTGCCTTAATTAAAGGACACCTATCATGCTATATTTGAACAATATATTGTAGGGCCATACCTATATAAAGTATATACATATAGTTTTTTTTTCAAAATACCAAAAAGATCCTGCATTTTAGCCGTGCCTCATTTTGATCTATTTGCTCTTTCCAGCGCTGTTTTTGCAGGGGGCTGATTCTGTGAGCTGCAGCTGACCGCGCCCCCCTGCAGAAGAGGGGAGTGTGCTCTGAGATCAGCTGCTGGGCTGCAGCGGGGAGAAGAGGGGGAGAAAAAGAGATCTCCGTCCTCCGTGTTTTATTCTTATAGAAGTAGGAAGAGAAGTAATGGAGCAGAAACCCTCCTTTTTACGCAGCAGTCCAGACATAGACATCAAACGGCGACACATATTCAGTTGCCAGTTCCTTTGGCGTTAGGGCAGGGATATCTAGATACTTCCCAAGGTTTGACATAATGAATTGTGCTACTTTTAAAGCAAGCAACGATGTTTTCAAATCTGTAATCAAAAAGCTCCTCAAAAACACTATCGAAGCAGTTCCTGCCGTTGCTACATTAGTTCAAACAGTAACAATGGACTATTTTTCTTAGCGGATGCATGTCAATTTAAATCAATACAACTATTTTTTAAATCAATAAAATAATTTTCTAAATCCATAAAAGCATTTCCATTGATATTGGGAGTCATGTCGTTACTTTGTCGAGAATGTGGCCATGTAATAAGCGGGATAATGTGCACATTGCATAATGTGCCTTCATGCCGATCTAGATCCCTCCGCTTCGCGTCGGGCTCCTGATCAGCCTGTCGGTGTTCTTTTCCCCATAATGACCGCGTCGCTGCACATTATCCCTTACATATGATTATATAGAGTCATTATTCATTTGTTTTAAAGCAGGAGGCACAAAAGCTTGCCTCGGGGAGGGAGAAAAAGAGCCACAGCGGAGAATAAACAGAAGGGTAACCATGGCAACTATGCAAGGGAAGTCTTCTTCGCTGCTTTTGTGGCAGACTACAGCGCCACTTACAGGCCTGGCATATGTACTACATCGTCTCCAGCGCTTTCGAGCAGCAATGGCCGGCCGTGGCCCAACCTTTCATTCCCCTGATAGGTGGAGAATTGACCAATAGCCGTAGCACCACTTTACTGACGTCAGTAAAGTGTTCAAATCTGTATCAGTCTGTATCAGATCCGTTGCAGCCCCTTTTTTAGAGATTTGGGTATGGAGGAAAATACAGAGGGTTGTGTTTTCTGACACTTGGTGAGTTCCCTGGAACACCGGGGACACATATTCATGTATAAAAGACGTACAAAAGTGCATTTTGCACGATAGGTCCCCTTTACAGTAACTAAGGTGCTGGAAACTTTCCTCAGAGATTGTCTTCCATATTAATATGATAGCAACACGCAGTTGCGGCAGATTGGTCTGTTGCACATTCTTGATGCTAATCTCGTGTTCCACCGCATCCCAAAGGTGCTCTCTAGGATTTAGATCGGCTGACGGTGGAGGCCATTTGAGAACACAGTGAACTCATTGTCATGTTCAAGAAACCAGTTGGAGATGATTTGAGCTTTGTGACATGGTGCATTACCCTGCTGGAAGTAACCATCAGAGAATGGGTCACTGTGGTTATAAAGGGATGGACATGGTCAGCAACAACACTCAGGTAGGCTGTGGTGTTTAAACAATGCTCAATTGGTACCAGGGGGCATCAGAGCATGCCAAGAACATTTCCCCCTCACCATTACACTACCACCAGCCTGAACCGTTGATACAAGGCAGGATGGATCTGCTCTCATGTTGTTTACGCCAAATGCTGACCCTACCGTCTACATGTTGCAGCCGCTCGCCTCATTTGGACTCCTTTGTTTACTTCTGTAACATAGTGACATCACTATGTAACACTCACAAATCTATTGTATAGTGCTCCAACACATTGTGCGTAAATAGCTAAGGGGCGGGACATCTCTGAATGGCTGATCAATCAAATCAAATCAAGTTTTATTTATATCGCACATTTATAAACGATTTTTGGTCGAGCCAAAGTGCTGTAGCCTACATATAATAAAATTAGCCTACAGTAGAGACACTTTACAGCAAATACAACAACACAGATTGTTCAGAATATCAGTATGAGAAAAACGACACCCTCTGTCCTTAGACCCTCTGTCCTCAGACCCTCTGTCCTTAGACCCTCACATCGTACAAGGAAAAACTTCCAGAGAAAACCCACAGTTTAAGGGAACATGGGAGAAACCTCAGGGAGAGCAACAGAGGAGGGATCCCTCTCCCAGGACGGACAGACGTGCAATAGATGCCGTGTGTAAATCGAAGAGATAATACATTTGACAGCAAATAGACCGAATGTTAGGAAATGCATGTGTCTGTAATAAGAAGATGAATCCACGAGGATGTCAGCTACAATCCTGAGGAAGCCATCAGGGAAGCAGCATGACGAGACCCAAGGCAGGACTGCAGAGACAGGTTCAGCCACGACCCGAAGTCCACGACTTAATCCAGAACTCGGGATAGAGGCTCCAAGACACAGGACTACAGCAAGAGGATCAGCCTCGACTCCGGACCCCGGCGTAGATATAGATACAAAACAAGAAAAAAGATTTGGCTGGGTTAATCGGAACAAGAGAATACACAGACACAGACAGAGAGGGAAAAGGTCATTGGATAAAAGTTATTCTTGATAACACTCTAGAAAGATCTCATGAACTTCCCCACTCAATCTATCAAGACCCGAGCAGTTCTATTAGAAGTCCAAGGTAAAGGCACAGGCCGGCGCATATCGCTCATGGAATCCCTCACCATATGAACTCTGACCCCTCAAGTGTACAAGTGAAGAGACACCATGTGTCAGCTCCTTTTTAGAATAGTATTTCTTCTCTTCTCAGAGAAACAAGGGTATGAAAAGAATATCAATCACAACACAGCCGGCCAGCTAACCAATCAGAGCAGACTGGGGGTGGTGCAGCACAGTCAGTATGATACAAATAAAGACCTTTTTGAACATTAAAGCATGTAAACATGTCACAGTAGAGGAAAAAAATACAAATATGACCCGAAAGTGTGCATAATATGTCCTCTTTAAGTATATATTTCAAATATTACTTACATATTTTTAAATGTTCTGACACTTTATACTTCTACTCCACTACATCTCAGAGGGAAATATAGTAGCTTTTACTACATTTATTCGACATTTGTTATATCTTTGAAATAAATTAAGTGATGTGTTCATATGATTTATATA
Organism: Pseudochaenichthys georgianus; assembly: GCF_902827115.2. Classification (NCBI taxonomy): domain Eukaryota; kingdom Metazoa; phylum Chordata; class Actinopteri; order Perciformes; family Channichthyidae; genus Pseudochaenichthys; species Pseudochaenichthys georgianus. The sequence goes on from NW_027262339.1 coordinate 30,886, forward strand.
CTATTGATCTATTGATCTAAGTACACACCATTTTCTCCACATTGACACACAACAACATTAAAACTCTCTTTAATCGATGTAAAAAAAACGTTATATAAAATGTTCTATCATAAAACACTTTTAAAAGAGCAATTTTGCAGAATAAGTTTTACTGTTCATACTTTAAGTATTTTACTTTTGTATTTTTACTTAAGTAATATTTAGAACTTCTACGGTTAATGGAGTTTGTTTTAAACAGTGATAACATCAGTTTTATGGACAGGATCTGGGTAAAACCTTACTCTGACAACCTAACGTTGGAATTGTAAACGTTCTATCTTTTGTCAGGCCTCATAATTATACCAGGCTTCTACCGCCAGAGGGCGCCATATCACAAATAGAATACTACACCAAGGAGCAAGCCTAACAGCCCTACAAACAGGCTGGGTAATTAACAGACATATGTACCGTCATATGACGTCATGGTCCAACATACAGTATACACATTTGGTTGGTCTAGACCAGGGGTCGGCAACCTTTTTGATATAAAAAAAATTGTTATCAGCGTGCCAACGATCGAGAATTATCAAGGGGGGGGGGGGGGGGGGGGTTGAGGAGCTTGACACGATCGTCCGTTCTGTGATTGTCCAGAGCACACATGTTATGATATTAGGGGCATGCAGAGTGAGATGAGATCGCTGTCCCTTTAAGAGAGAGAGAGAGGGGTGTGGCTTGTGCATGTGTGTGTGTGGATGGTAGAGCGACAGTGAGAGAACCTATGGAGAAAACGTGTGTATGTTTCTGGAAGTGAAACGAGGAAGCAGAAAAACAGAGGTCTGTGATGTATTTTGTGAAACAGAAGAACAGCTAAATAAATGCAACGGCCTCCCAAGAAGAGCTCGCCTCTCTCCAGTCATTTAAGCTAAAGTGGGTTATTGAACCTGAAGCTTGTTGCTTCTGCCCTCCTCGACTACGGTCTGGGAGCCGACAGGAAAGTTCAACACACAGATGGCTAGTGATGGCAAAATGAAGCTTTGAATGAAGCAACGAACCACTGCAAGACTGCAGTGGGTTTAACGTATCTTTGCCTTGACAAATATTCGATGCACACACACACTAAGACTGAATATCATGTTCTATTTGCAATTAAAGATTGATAATTGTGTGCATTGGGTTATTGAGAAGAGACTAGAGAGTGCTGGACATTTTTTTGGGAGGAGAGGGCCTTTTATCAGTCATTAAAGTATTAAAGTTGAAAAGCAATGATTAAAAGTTTAACTATTCCGCGCTTTGAACCAGCTGCGCGGAGGACATCGCTGCGTCCTGGCTGCCGGCTCTATCCACTGGGCTATCTATTCCTTAGAAGGCTTAGACCATTGAAGTGTTTTTATATTACTGATAATTGTCTTTTTGTTCACAACCTCTCCACATTTTGAAGTGTTTCCCGAGCCAGAACGACCTATCTTTCTTCCTGGCTTGCTCTATAATGATACTACAATTCAAATGCAATAACAACAACAACAACAACAACAACAACAACTCAACACAAACTACGACAACAACCCACACATTGCACATTGTTTAGAACGGTTATAAAGTGAAGCGCTCAAATTCGAAACTGTTTCAACCTGTCACCTGTCAGAATCGAGACGAGGCAGTGCATTGAATCGTGTGAATGGACCGCGAACCAGTCAAGTGATTCATTCAGGAAATGAAGCAGTTACTGGTTCGGACGTCACATGTTACGTGATTTGAAGCAGTTGCTGCTTCGGACGTCATATGTCACGTGATTTGAAGCAAGCTTCGAAGCACTGCTTCTATGGAATAGGAAGTCCAGGGTTGAAGCTCCGTTCGAAGCTTCAGTGTCAAACTGTCATCACTACAGATGGCCAGTCCGCCCCTTTGTAGCATATTACTTCAATGAGAGATGAGCAGATCGCCCCTGGGCTTTCAACTAAAGACACAGCCACGCAAAAACTGCGGCATTTGTACAGCTCCTTATGGGTACTGCAATTTGTGAAGTGCTTTCCTCCGTGGTGAAACGATCAGCACTGCACCACGGAAGAAAGCTGCAGAAAGTTGCCTGGATTTAAAGAGAGCGGGGCTGCGCTGCGTGCATGGTTTCCTTCTGCAGGTAACGGGGAGACGCGCTCTAGCGGCGGTCTCGTTCAGGATCCGAAAATACAATTTAAATATGTTTGCACACTTATTCCTAGTGTGCCACTGGTTACCGTTACGTTAGACCAGGGGACAACCCCTGGCACGCGTGCCAATGCTGGCACGCGTGCCAGGGGTTGTCGAC
>NW_027262340.1:0-27500 GCF_902827115.2 Pseudochaenichthys georgianus
CATGGAAAATGGAGTGCACTTTGGCACAGTCGTGAGGAAGTTGCACATTTACTTTTAAAGCTGCAGTAATGATTCAGGATTTGGACTAATCAAACTAAGAGCAGAAAACTGAGAAACAGTTAAATATACGGTACAGTTTGTGCTGATGTCACATCTTTCGGGGAATGTGAGAGGAAATGGAGCCAAAGACACGTGATGTCCTCAAACACAGATCACTGAGATCTGGAAGTACAGCCTCACAGAGTTATAGCGCTGGTGACTCTGATTCATGTCTATTGGTTACCCTCACTCACTCACTGTGTACGACAAGACACTTTGAGCTATTTTTAACAGCAAGAAAATAATACATAAGCAGAGGTGGGAAGTAGTGGAGTACAAATACTTTGTTACTGTACTTAAGTACATGTTTCTTACATTTTGAACCCAAATACCTGTACTTTCTACTTCTTACATGTTGAACTCAAATACCTGTACTTTCTACTTCTTACATGTTGAACTCAAATACCTGTACTTTCTACTTCTTACATGCTGAACACAAATACCTGTACTTTCTACTTCTTACATGTTGAACTCAAATACCTGTACTTTCTACTTCTTACATGTTGAACCCAAATACCTGTACTTTCTACTTCTCACATGTTGAACTCAAATACCTGTACTTTCTACTTCTTACATGTTGAACTCAAATACCTGTACTTTCTACTTCTTACATGTTGAACTCAAATACCTGTACTTTCTACTTCTCACATGTTGAACTCAAATACCTGTACTTTCTACTTCTTACATGTTGAACTCAAATACCTGTACTTTCTACTTCTTACATGTTGAACTCAAATACCTCTACTTTCTACTTCTTACATGTTGAACTCAAATACCTGTACTTTCTACTTCTTACATGTTGAACTCAAATACCTCTACTTTCTACTTCTTACATGTTGAACTCAAATACCTGTACTTTCTACTTCTTACATGTTGAACTCTAATACCTGTACTTTCTACTTCTTACATGTTGAACTCAAATACCTGTACTTTCTACTTCTTACATGTTGAACTCAAATACCTCTACTTTCTACTTCTTACATGTTGAACTCAAATACCTGTACTTTCTACTTCTTACATGTTGAACACAAATACCTGTACTTTCTACTTCTCTCATGTTGAACTCAAATACCTGTACTTTCTACTTCTTACATGTTGAACTCAAATACCTCTACTTTCTACTTCTTACATGTTGAACTCAAATACCTGTACTTTCTACTTCTTACATGTTGAACACAAATACCTGTACTTTCTACTTCTCTCATGTTGAACTCAAATACCTGTACTTTCTACTTCTTACATGTTGAACTCAAATACCTGTACTTTCTACTTCTCTCATGTTGAACTCAAATACCTGTACTTTCTACTTCTTACATGTTGAACTCAAATACCTGTACTTTCTACTTCTTACATGTTGAACTCAAATACCTGTACTTTCTACTTCTTACATGTTGAACTCAAATACCTCTACTTTCTACTTCTTACATGTTGAACTCAAATACCTCTACTTTCTACTTCTTACATGTTGAACTCAAATACCTCTACTTTCTACTTCTTACATGTTGAACTCAAATACCTCTACTTTCTACTTCTTACATGTTGAACTCAAATACCTGTACTTTCTACTTCTTACATGTTGAACTCAAATACCTCTACTTTCTACTTCTTACATGTTGAACTCAAATACCTGTACTTTCTACTTCTTACATGTTGAACTCAAATACCTGTACTTTCTACTTCTTACATGCTGAACACAAATACCTGTACTTTCTACTTCTTACATGTTGAACTCAAATACCTGTACTTTCTACTTCTTACATGTTGAACCCAAATACCTGTACTTTCTACTTCTCACATGTTGAACTCAAATACCTGTACTTTCTACTTCTCACATGTTGAACTCAAATACCTGTACTTTCTACTTCTCACATGTTGAACTCAAATACCTGTACTTTCTACTTCTCACATGTTGAACTCAAATACCTGTACTTTCTACTTCTTACATGTTGAACTCAAATACCTGTACTTTCTACTTCTTACATGTTGAACTCAAATACCTCTACTTTCTACTTCTTACATGTTGAACTCAAATACCTGTACTTTCTACTTCTTACATGTTGAACTCAAATACCTCTACTTTCTACTTCTTACATGTTGAACTCAAATACCTGTACTTTCTACTTCTTCATGTTGAACTCTAATACCTGTACTTTCTACTTCTTACATGTTGAACTCAAATACCTGTACTTTCTACTTCTTACATGTTGAACTCAAATACCTCTACTTTCTACTTCTTACATGTTGAACTCAAATACCTGTACTTTCTACTTCTTACATGTTGAACACAAATACCTGTACTTTCTACTTCTCTCATGTTGAACTCAAATACCTGTACTTTCTACTTCTTACATGTTGAACTCAAATACCTGTACTTTCTACTTCTCTCATGTTGAACTCAAATACCTGTACTTTCTACTTCTTACATGTTGAACTCAAATACCTGTACTTTCTACTTCTCTCATGTTGAACTCAAATACCTGTACTTTCTACTTCTTACATGTTGAACTCAAATACCTGTACTTTCTACTTCTCACATGTTGAACCCAAATACCTGTACTTTCTACTTCTTACATGTTGAACTCAAATACCTGTACTTTCTACTTCTCTCATGTTGAACTCAAATACCTGTACTTTCTACTTCTTACATGTTGAACTCAAATACCTGTACTTTCTACTTCTTACATGTTGAACTCAAATACCTGTACTTTCTACTTCTTACATGTTGAACTCAAATACCTCTACTTTCTACTTCTTACATGTTGAACTCAAATACCTCTACTTTCTACTTCGTACATGTTGAACTCAAATACCTCTACTTTCTACTTCTTACATGTTGAACTCAAATACCTCTACTTTCTACTTCTTACATGTTGAACCCAAATACCTGTACTTTCTACTTCTCACATGTTGAACTCAAATACCTGTACTTTCTACTTCTCTCATGTTGAACTCAAATACCTGTACTTTCTACTTCTTACATGTTGAACTCAAATACCTGTACTTTCTACTTCTTACATGTTGAACTCAAATACCTGTACTTTCTACTTCTTACATGTTGAACTCAAATACCTGTACTTTCTACTTCTTACATGTTGAACACAAATACCTCTACTTTCTACTTCTTACATGTTGAACTCAAATACCTGTACTTTCTACTTCTTACATGTTGAACACAAATACCTGTACTTTCTACTTCTTACATGTTGAACTCAAATACCTGTACTTTCTACTTCTTACATGTTGAACACAAATACCTGTACTTTCTACTTCTTACATGTTGAACTCAAATACCTGTACTTTCTACTTCTTACCTGTTGAACTCAAATACCTGTACTTTCTACTTCTTACATGTTGAACTCAAATACCTGTACTTTCTACTTCTTACATGTTGAACTCAAATACCTGTACTTTCTACTTCTTACATGTTGAACACAAATACCTGTACTTTCTACTTCTTACATGTTGAACTCAAATACCTGTACTTTCTACTTCTCTCATGTTGAACTCAAATACCTGTACTTTCTACTTCTTACATGTTGAACTCAAATACCTGTACTTTCTACTTCTTACATGTTGAACTCAAATACTTGTACTTTCTACTTCTCTCATTTCCCAAACAGCTGGTTCCTTTAGTCTGAATGTGTGTTGGTGCGTGATCATTATTCTTTAGAGTCACTGCGTGCCTATTGGTTGGAACACGATCCGTGTATCCATCACTTCCTGGTCTTCTCTAAAGAAGAGGGACCAATGGAAACGTTGTCATGTTGCCGTTGGTCACCATGGAAACATTCATTAGCTAACAATGACATTATTGTTCTATTGATATAAAGGGAGGTCAGGTACTCTTTAAAGCAGCTGCTAGCTATGGGTACTTTCTACTGAAGGACACTTCAAAGCCTCTTTACTTTGACTTGAGAAGTTTAGTCAGTACTTCTACTTTCACCAGAGTATTTTTAAACACGACTATCTGTACTTCTACTTGAAGTGGATGTGTGTACTTGCCCTCTCTGCAGGGTAACAACAACTGGAGGCTGGAGGACAACTATTTACCATATTCTATTCGTAGACTTCTTGCACTACTTTTTATTTTGTATCTTCTTATATGTGTTTCATTGTTGGAGGAGCTCAGGTCAGAAGAATGTCCGTGCCATTTCTACACTGCAGCTTATGAGCATATGACAATAAAACCTTTGAGTCTTGAACCCTGCATGCAGAGGCAGGCTTTGTTATGCAACGTGTGGAACCCTCCTGAAACGTCTCGGTGTGAACGGCCGTCTTTGTGAGCGTTCACTCCGAGTTCGAGCACTCTGCAGCTGAAAGAGGGGCAACGTGTTAATGTGATAGCTACAAAGGTGTGGCGGCGTAGGGCTTCCTTTGTGGCTCACCCCAGGGTGTACGTTTCACCCCTGCTCCGTGGAATGAGTTCCGCAGTCCACTCAGAACCAGTTTGCTTTTCCACCGCACCCATGTGTCTACATCTATGTAGTTTGTTGTTTTGATTCAGTTTGTGGAGATGTCTGACTCAGGGTGTTCTCTTCCTAATGTCTGAGGTCTGACTCAGGGTGTTCTCTTCCTAATGTCTGAGGTCTGACTAAAGGTGTTCTCTTCCTAATGTCTGAGGTCTGACTAAAGGTGTTCTCTTCCTAATGTCTGAGGTCTGACTAAAGGTGTTCTCTTCCTAATGTCTGAGGTCTGACTAAAGGTGTTCGCTAGGAGCCAATTAACCCTGTGAGTGCAAAGATAAGAACTGATGGGCAAGCCGTTGTTGACTGAATGTAGAGGCAAGGATTTAAGCCACTGAGGATCCGCTATCTTGACGTAATCGACGCACACTTAACTTGCCAGGTTAAAAGTCAGACACAAAGTTTCCAGTTGAACACAGTCCCTTTATTTTCCTGTTACTGGTGTCCATTTAACTTGCTTCGTATTTCCATTCAAGCTTCAAGGCTTTCTCATCATGTGCAGCTACAGTGTAGATACAGAACTGAAGGCACAGGCTCCTCCAACAGAGCGACACGAATATATATAGGACATGAAACCAGGAGAAGTCATGGGAATTCAAAATGCAAATTCCAGGCCCTGGAAAAGTTATGGAAATGTAACCAAATATAATTTATATTTTATCTAATCGCCGAAATAGTAATACTATAATGATAATACATACTGTATCGTAATGAAACGTAAAATGGCATTTAACTGACGAGGTATTTTGCTGGTGCGAGATTTTTACAATCACGCCCTCAGTGGCTTTAGTCTGTAGGAGCTAGTAAGCCTACTATTTGATTTGTTTTAGATAGGCGCACCGTGTTAAAATAAAAACATGTCAGTGGTAGCGCTGAGAGAGTAATTTCTCTGGTCATGGAAAATGAGGTGAAGGTCATGGAGAGGTCATGGAGAATCATTGGTGAAAAAGTGTATGAACCCTGTAAAACAAATAAAACCGATAAAATAGTGCCAGAGAAGAAGAGTCTATACACAAGTAAATGGAATGATATATTAGATAAATAATTAGCTAAATAATAATTGTTCTTTACTCTCATTCGCCATACAAGGCAGCCTAACGGTACATCAGCGTGTGTGTGTGTGTGTGTGTGTGTGTGTGTGTGTGTGTGTGTGTGTGTGTGTGTGTGTGTGTGTGTGTGTGTGTGTGTGTGTGTGTGTGTGTGTGTGTGTGTGTGTGTGTGTGTGTGTGTGTGTGTGTGTGTGTGTGTGTGTGTGTGTGTGTGTGTGTGTGTGTGTGTGTGTGTGTGTGTGTGTGTGTGTGTGTGTGTGATTTTATTTGACCTTTATTTAACCAGATAAAAAGCATTGAGATAAAATCTCATTTGCAAAGCTGACCTGGCCAAGAAGGCAGCAGCGTTACACAGAACACAGACATATAAAATACAGAGAACATAACTAAGAAAACAAAAGACGAAAAGCAGTCACTACATTGTGCACATTAGGAGAGTAAGAAAGGTACTACTTATCAAGGGTGTCAGAGGCAAGAGGACGCTGACTTGGGAGCAAAGAGCATTGCTTTGGTTTTCTTCCTGTTCAATAGCAGTTTGGAATCAAGAAGCGCATGCTGCAGCGTGATAAAGTCAGATTTTTAATTGGAAACGGCCATATCCAGAGAAGGAGCACATGAATATACAATAGTGTCATCAGCATACATATGATAGGTAGAAAATTGCATCTGATTACAAATATTGTTTACATATAATAAAAAGAGCAAGGGCCCCAAAATAGAGCCCTGTGGAACTCCCTTCTCCAAAGTGACAGGCTCAGAGACAGTTCTACCCAACCTGCGTACGGTCGGTTAGATAACTCTGAAACCAGAAAATGGCGTTATGACCGAAATGAGACACCAACATAGCATTAGACAGGATGTGGTGATCTACAGCGTCAAAGCTTTGGCTAGGTCAATAACAATGCAACACTAACAGATTCTTTATCGAAAGCAGCCTTAATATCGTCTAAGACTTTCAGACTGGCAGTCACAGTACTGTGCTTTGATCTGAATCCAGATTGCATAGGGTTAAGGATGTTGTGTGAATTTTTTAAAAGTGAGTGTGTGTGTGTGTGTGTGTGTGTGTGTGTGTGTGTGTGTGTGTGTGTGTGTGTGTGTGTGTGTGTGTGTGGGGCTCAAGTTTGAATATTCACCCATTTAGTTTCAGATAATTTTTTTCTTTTTTCTTTTTATTTATTAGTTTTTAGATTATTTACTGAATCCAAATCTTCTGATCAACAGGAATGTTGGACACCTACTTACTTTTGAGTTTTTAATATCTAAACCCTAAATATACAATTACCATTTATTATTTCCATTGACTGCTTTAAATCCAGGCGGAAAACATACTTTTATTCCCTAGCGTTTGACTCCTTCTCTCGCTGATACTCTCCATGCCTTATGTTATGAAAGGTTGTTCTGTTCTGCACTTTGGTCACATGGGTTGTTTTTTAACGTGCTTTATAAATACATGTGATTGATGGATTGATATAGAGATGAGGTGTGAAGGTGCATTAGTTTAATCTAACTGACCGTGTGTTCAGGTGCTGCCGGGCCGCGGCTCTTCACCATCCATCAGATCGACGCCAGCCCCAACAACCTGCCCAAAGCCCACACCTGGTGAGCAAACATCCACCCTGACCTGCCGTGTTTCTACTAATGTGTCCTTCGGTGCATCATCGATTTTAATACATTTCCGTTCCCTCTTTTTCCCCCAGTTTTAACCGGATTGACATTCCTCCATACGAGCTTTACGACAAACTGTACGACAAGCTGCTCACTGCCATCGAGGAGACGTGTGGCTTCGCTGTGGAGTAACAGGTCCTCTCTGCCGGAGCTCAGAGACGACCGAGGATCCGCCGCGTCTTCACTATGTCTTTTTCTATCATTGAAAAGAATCTCTTCAGCTGCTAATAACTCAAGACTCTTTACTAACTCGTGGAACCTGCAAGAAGCTGCTGGCTCTTCCCTTTTTTATATTTTACAAACTGTACTCCATGTAGCAACGCTCCATCTTTCCAAGCAGAACACAAAGTCAGTCCTCCCTGAAGTGACATTAGCTACAAAGTGTGTTTGCTAGGGTTAATACAGAGGTGCAGGGATGACGTATTTCTGTTAAAAGACCCTGAAGGCAGCATCTCCCTGGTCCAATGGGTTCTCTCCATGTGATTTTGGATTGTTGCAGGAAATAATCTCAGTGTTTATGATACTTACACGTTTAGTTCAGCAGGATAATCTCCACCTATTAACTCCACTTTATGATCGCTGAAGTAAAAAGCTAACGTTCGGCTATAAAGGAACTACAGCACGGTCACATGACTTCACGTCACCACCGCTAAGCTAAAGGCGGCTAATATTGGGCTATAGAGGAACTACAGCACGGTCACATGACTTCACGTCACCACCGCTAAGCTAAAGGTGGCTAATATTGGGCTATAGAGGAACTACAGCACGGTCACATGACTTCACGTCACCACCGCTAAGCTAAAGGTAGCTAATGTTGGGCTATAAAGGAACTACTGCACGGTCACATGACTTCACGTCACCACCGCTAAGCTAAAGGCGGCTAATGTTGGGCTATAGAGGAACTACAGCACGGTCACATGACTTCACGTCACCACCGCTAAGCTAAAGGCGGCTAATGTTGGGCTATAAAGGAACTACAGCACGGTCACATGACTTCACGTCACCACCGCTAAGCTAAAGGCGGCTAATGTTGGGCTATAAAGGAACTACAGCACGGTCACATGACTTCACATCACCACCGCTAAGCTAAAGGTGGCTAATGTTGGGCTATAAAGGAACTACAGCACGGTCACATTACTTCACGTCACCACCGCTAAGCTAAAGGCGGCTAATGTTGGGCTATAAAGGAACTACAGCACGGTCACATGACTTCACGTCACCACCGCTAAGCTAAAGGTGGCTAATGTTGGGCTATAAAGGAACTACAGCACGGTCACATTACTTCACGTCACCACCGCTAAGCTAAAGGCGGCTAATGTTGGGCTATAGAGGAACTACAGCACGGTCACATGACTTCACGTCACCACCGCTAAGCTAAAGGCGGCTAATGTTGGGCTATAAAGGAACTACAGCACGGTCACATGACTTCACGTCGCCACCGCTAAGCTAAAGGTGGCTAATGTTTGACATGATGACGTTTAATCGTCTCATTTAGACACTTGTTAGCAACCGCTGTTTTAAAATGTACCAGTGGGGTATTTACTGATGTATTTTATGTCGTAGAACAAAACGTTAAAATCTCTTCAGCTTGTGTTAACTACAGAACTTATTTCAGGCTCACAACGAAAAACACATTCAGAAAACCATTGACTTCCAGACCAGGGAGTGCTAAAATGCTAACTAATGTCCAGGTTTTAGGACTCAATCCTGCACCTCTCGCCTTGACATACGACTGCTTTGTGGCCACCTCACATCAATCAAGAGCTCTAGCTAGCCACATTCTCAGGAGAAGTCAGTTGATTATACGAGAAGAAAACCCATCTGTCTTGATTTCCTGAACGTTACGGGGTTAAAAAGGTCTTTTAAATTCACCCACAGCATGTGTCCTTATGAGCTTTTGGTTAAGCGAACTGAGAGTCCTGTTCTCTCTGTTCGCTAAAACCAGTGATGTCTTGATTTCTAAAAAGAGGAATTGTTTTGTATTAAAAATGAAAGTCTTGAATGTTTTCAAAAAGATGCTGCCTGTCTAGCAATCTCTAATGACCGTGGACTGTTCTTAACATTTGCATACACTTAAAAAAAAAATCGATGTATGTGGACGTGTGTATGCAAAGTGAAGTGTCCTCTGATGGTGCTTTGTACAGTAACGAGATATTGTTCATACGTGTGGATCCGACGACCTGTAATTTATCTTTTAACTTAAGTAGGAAAAAAATGATCGATGTGTGTGTTCAACGAGATTTTTCTAACACGGTCCGGTGCACACGCTTTCTGTTCCGACACTACACGCAAAAACACGGCCCGTTTTTATCAAGAGAGGCGCTTTGTTTTTTTTAATAGCATGATCCACTAGCAGGACTATAACTCTCATAGCTGACTGATGCAATTTATGTTAACACTATCATTTTGTAAGAGTATTTTATTTTTGTGTGTCATTAGTTCTAATTAAACTTGCCTTTGTCTAAAATGTAAGGCCTTGTACAAAGATACTCGCTGTCCTTTCCCATGTTTTTATTATGTTATAAAAAGATTTTTCATCTGAATTATTGTTATTTAACACTTTCTTTAAGGACTCTTTAAAGTAGAGACACTACATACTGATATACACCTGAACATCAGCAGGAGAGGACTCTTTAAAGTAGAGACACTACATACTGATATACACCTGAACATCAGCAGGAGAGGACTCTTTAAAGTAGAGACACTACATCCTGATATACACCTGACCATCAGCAGGAGAGGACTCTTTAAAGTAGAGACACTACATACTGATATACACCTGAACATCAGCAGGAGAGGACTCTTTAAAGTAGAGACACTACTCACTGATATACACCTGAACATCAGCAGGAGAGGACTCTTTAAAGTAGAGACACTACATACTGATATACACCTGAGCATCAGCTGGAGAGGACTCTTTAAAGTAGAGGCACTACATACTGATATACACCTGAACATCAGCAGGAGAGGACTCTTTGAAGTAGAGACACTACATACTGATATACACCTGAACATCAGCAGGAGAGGACTCTTTAAAGTAGAGACACTACATACTGATATACACCTGAACATCAGCAGGAGAGGACTCTTTAAAGTAGAGACACTACATACTGATATACACCTGAACATCAGCAGGAGAGGACTCTTTAAAGTAGAGACACTACATACTGATATACACCTGAACATCAGCAGGAGAGGACTCTTTAAAGTAGAGACACTACATACTGATATACACCTGAACATCAGCAGGAGAGGACTCTTTAAAGTAGAGGCACTACATACTGATATACACCTGAACATCAGCAGGAGAGGACTCTTTAAAGTAGAGGCACTACATACTGATATACACCTGAACATCAGCAGGAGAGGACTCTTTAAAGTAGAGACACTACATACTGATATACACCTGAACATCAGCAGGAGAGGACTCTTTAAAGTAGAGACACTACATACTGATATACACCTGAACATCAGCAGGAGAGGACTCTTTAAAGTAGAGACACTACTCACTGATATACACCTGAACATCAGCAGGAGAGGACTCTTTAAAGTAGAGGCACTACATACTGATATACACCTGAACATCAGCAGGAGAGGACTCTTTAAAGTAGAGACACTACATACTGATATACACCTGAACATCAGCAGGAGAGGACTCTTTAAAGTAGAGACACTACATACTGATATACACCTGACCATCAGCAGGAGAGGACTCTTTAAAGTAGAGACACTACATACTGATATACACCTGAACATCAGCAGGAGAGGACTCTTTAAAGTAGAGACACTACATACTGATATACACCTGAACATCAGCAGGAGAGGACTCTTTAAAGTAGAGGCACTACATACTGATATACACCTGAACATCAGCAGGAGAGGACTCTTTAAAGTAGAGACACTACATACTGATATACACCTGAACATCAGCAGGAGAGGACTCTTTAAAGTAGAGACACTACATACTGATATACACCTGAACATCAGCAGGAGAGGACTCTTTAAAGTAGAGACACTACATACTGATATACACCTGAACATCAGCAGGAGAGGACTCTTTAAAGTAGAGGCACTACATACTGATATACACCTGAACATCAGCAGGAGAGGACTCTTTAAAGTAGAGACACTACATACTGATATACACCTGAACATCAGCAGGAGAGGACTCTTTAAAGTAGAGACACTACTCACTGATATACACCTGAACATCAGCAGGAGAGGACTCTTTAAAGTAGAGGCACTACATACTGATATACACCTGAACATCAGCTGGAGAGGACTCTTTAAAGTAGAGGCACTACATACTGATATACACCTGAACATCAGCAGGAGAGGACTCTTTAAAGTAGAGACACTACTCACTGATATACACCTGAACATCAGCAGGAGAGGACTCTTTAAAGTAGAGGCACTACATACTGATATACACCTGAACATCAGCAGGAGAGGACTCTTTAAAGTAGAGACACTACATACTGATATACACCTGAACATCAGCAGGAGAGGACTCTTTAAAGTAGAGACACTACATACTGATATACACCTGAACATCAGAGGAGAGGACTCTTTAAAGTAGAGACACTACATACTGATATACACCTGAACATCAGCAGGAGAGGACTCTTTAAAGTAGAGACACTACATACTGATATACACCTGAACATCAGAGGAGAGGACTCTTTAAAGTAGAGACACTACATACTGATATACACCTGAACATCAGCAGGAGAGGACTCTTTAAAGTAGAGACACTACATACTGATATACACCTGAACATCAGCAGGAGAGGACTCTTTAAAGTAGAGACACTAAATACTGATATCAACTTGAAAATGGCCAGTATAGGGCCCCTTTAAATTAGATTGGATGATTAGTGATGATTAATGTGTTTATCTTCTAGTAAATGTGGAGCTGACTTACAGTTAGTTTAAATCACAGAAATACATTATAATTAATACACTCATTTATATTTCTTATTCATAATCTGATCAGATCAAATGTAGTGAAGTAAAGGGAATGATTCTTCCAACATGAAGTGAGTAGAAGTATAAAGCCGTATACAATGGGAATAAAGTACCTCAAAATGATACTGGAGTACAGTACTTGAGTACGGGGACACGGAGACTTTACATCTGAATGTCTCCCACTGATACCAGTCCGGATTAAAACGTCTCAGATGGGTCAAAATGGGGGGGGGGAGGGGAAAAGGACAATAGATAATGAAGCTGTTGGAAGATAGGTGTCAAGTACAATTTATTTGCTTTGTCTCGTAATTATGCAACTGCAACTAACTAGAGAAAGGTTTACGTCTGCACAAACTCTTGTATGGCCTGTGTATAGAAATACCTCTATCTCAATTTACTCTGCCTCAAGTAAAAGTCCTGCATTTAAAACCTCTTAAAACAAAGTATAAGCATCAATATATGATTATTGATGCATTAATGTGGTTATGCTGCAGCTGGTGACAGTGGAGCTCATTGGAAATACTTTTCGAGGTAATTTGAGTTTGGTGACAGTTGTTGAAAAATAATGAAAGATATAATAATAGGAATAAAAAAGTAAGATCATTTATAATAAGATATTATATTCATATAAGATATACAACATGTCAAATAAAATATAAAAATAAAAGAATTACATATTTTTTAATGCCAGCAAAAATACTGCTAGCTAGCCTAATCTGTGTTATATATGTTATCAATTATTAGATATTTAAATGGTTAATTCCAATCTCCAAAACCACTGTAGTAACGTAATTTAGTAAATGTACCTAGTTACATTAATCCAGTGGTCGAAGCTAAGAAAATGCTGATACCAAACATACATTTTGGTATTTTGTCTTTCATTAATTAGACTACTTTTAAGAGAATTCTTTTTTCTGGATGATACCCTCATAATGTCAGACATAATAGTTTTACAATTTCCAAAATCAAGAGAGCCAGTAAATCTCACTTTCACATACAGTATAGTCTCTTTGGTGCACCTTTGAGCTTAATCTTAAAGAAAAAAGCTTTCAATTTTCACATTTTAAACATCAGTGGACCAAAACAAATCTGTAATAATACAATGACACTTTGTTGTCCTCTCATTTGATCTGAAATTAGATTAAAAAGTCATTATATGAGGCACATGTGGTGTTATTAAAGAAAGAATGGGGAAAGGGTATCTTTATGTTTGGGTTGGTCCTGGTGACGTCACTTACCGTAAATAGATCGGATGCGAGTCAGAGCCGGACTACCACTTTATGTCTCTATCTCTCTCTCTCGTACATAACCATCCGCAGACAATTGTTGAAACCATAATTTCTCAATGTATCAAAAAGGAACACCGACAAACAGAATTAAGAGAAATACAAAATAAACGTTATCAACATTTATGCAACGTTTCAACGTCTATGTACCGTTTTGGATCTGTTCGTGTTTTTATCTGATGTTACATAAACGCTGTTGTGTGTGATTTTTGAAATAAAAGCCATTTAGATTATTCTACCAGTAGTATAATTCATAAAATATATTAATTGAAGAGATAAGGATCGATATTTGATTTTCTATGCTTACATTTAATCTAAAACACAGTTTCACTACTCAGTTTGGGGTCTATGTTGTCTGTCGGTCGAAGCTGACAAATGAAAACCGGTAGGCGGATGAATACATCGAGAGGGTACTTCCTCTAGCTATAAGTACCGGCTCTTATTTTTACATTACCGGCATTACAGCACCACTGCCGGTCAGGTTTTCTTTAGTCGGTGGAAAAATCCACATTGAAGGGTATTTAACTTTTTTATTTATACCACTTGTTTACAAAATGCCTGGATATTCAGACAGAGACCGCGGCAGGGATAGAGACAGAGGGTAAGTACCTTTTTATTTCGGATGTTTTAGGCGAGTTTCGGCCTCGTGTGGTCGGTGGAAATAGATGACATAACACTTTTTTTAAAACTGGAAAAACGGTATCAAATAAAACGATATATGGTTTATTTTCCAGTCAATATGAAAGGAAACCGTTTATATTTGATGTGTTTCTTATAACCGGCGTTTTTCTAATTTGAAAAAACCGTTGGTTGGTTGGCTTTATTTCCTCGTGCGGCCCGCGCCGGGGCCTGTTGTCTTTGGCCAGAGGCCTAGTTGTGGCCTCGTGTCCCGGCATTAGCTTCCTTTAGCATCACGGTGGCTAAGCTAACTCTTTAATAAGATATACTTTATTGATCCCAAATGGGGGGAAATGTACAGCATTGTGTTCAAGCATTACATATAATTTGCAAAATGATGAGTAGCACATATATACATTTAAACATCTCAAACTGGAAAACGAAAGGCCAAATTACAGCCATCACATTACTAAAGTAAGATTTTATTTATATGAAATGCGTACGGAATGGGGTATATTACATATTATTATAAAATGTACAATGTGAAGAGGATGTTATAATATATTGGACTACATGACACTACAATCCCCAGACGAGGTCTTATTTAACAAAGATTTCTTTTTAAAACGCCGGTTTGAGGCAGATAGTCGGCTTTTTTCCGCCATGTGGCAGCAATGAAAGCGTTCACAAAATGCCGGCTGTTTTTTTCCATTGTTCCTCTACTGGTTGAAAAGTATATGACAGCTTTACATTTCCCACAGAATGACGCAGTTAAGACCAGTCTTTGTTCACTTGCTGTAAACGGACTATATGTGTGACTAAAACGGCGGATGTGTTTACAGGTACGGAGGTGGCGGAGGACCCCCTCGCTTCGGCGGCGGTGGTGGTCGCGGAGGTGGAGGCGGTGGAGGGAAGTTCGGAAACCCCGGAGAAAGGCTGAGGAAGAAACAATGGAACATGGATGAGCTCCCCAAGTTTGAGAAGAACTTCTACCAACAGCATCCCGATGTCACCCGCAGGAACCCGGTATGTAGTCAGTGTGGTTCGGTCCATGCAATGCAGTGTGACATAACTCCCTCCTGCACGTGTTCAGGTTATGCAACGATCACTGAACAACATGCGTTTTTTTCCTTGCAGGCTGAAGTTGAAACATACAGACGGACCAAAATCATTACCATTAAGGGGAGAGATTGCCCAAATCCTATTGCTAATTTCCACGAAGCCAGCTTCCCATGTAAGTATACAATAAACCCATTTTCATATTTTTTTATTTTACTTATGGGACACCAACATTTTTCATTTCAATCCACCTAAACAATTTGTACTTTAGTGAGTTAGTGTATTCTATCATCTTTATGTTGTACACTCTTTATTCTACATACGCTATAAATATATATTTTCTGTTAAGCATAAATATTTTATTTTTTAAATCTTGTCCAAAGCCTTAAGAGATGCCGCAATAAATCAATTTTGGGATGAATAAAATACATCTTATCTGAAGTCTAAATACATATGAGATGCTTAGAAAGTTGTGGTGCATGTCAGAAATGTTTGCATATATTAATTTTTTATTTATTTTCCTTTTCTCCAGCCTATGTGATGGATGTGATCAACAAAGCGGGCTGGACTGAACCAACACCCATCCAGGCTCAGGGCTGGCCTCTGGCTCTCAGTGGAAAGGATATGGTCGGCATTGCACAGACTGGCTCTGGCAAGACTCTTTCTGTAAGTTTAATATTCAGATAGTAAATCTCTATGACTGTTAACACTTGTTTAGCTCATAGTAGTGACTGTTGTGTATTTTTCTCCACAGTATTTGTTGCCTTCAATTGTCCACATCAACCACCAGCCTTTCCTGGAGCGTGGAGACGGACCCATTGTGAGTATTCCCAGAACTTCCCATGCTAGTTACCTATAAATCGTTTGGATCACCCTTCCAAAAAGCGCTTGCTATGTCTAAACAGTGACAGGGTGAGTTGTCGTTAGAAGGGAATATTAACCCATCGCTGTGGGTGAGATGGCAGCGACACAGTGGCTGACTAATCTCAATCAGCGATGAGACAAATTAAACAAGTAGCCTCAGGGTACATCTCTGAATTTTTTTTTTTGTTGAAGCATGCTTAAAGTTATTTTCCCTCTACAGTGCTTGGTGCTAGCCCCGACACGTGAGCTGGCTCAGCAGGTACAACAGGTGGCAGCAGAATACGGCAGAGCTTCACGTCTGAAGTCCACATGTATCTATGGAGGCGCCCCGAAAGGACCCCAGATCCGTGACCTGGAAAGAGGTATTGTGTAGTTTTCAATCTAATAATACAAAAAAATGTGTTTCTAATTGTCAGGGATAAGGCAATGGGAGTGGTTTAAAGAAACTGGTTTTTTAGTTTACCGAAATATCATAAACTATAAGCAAAATCTCGAATGACTAGGCATATAAAAGAAAAATACTTCATATACATGACATCTTAACAGGGGTTACCTCAACAAACTGACCAAGGAACCTCTATAGTGGCTTGGCAGTATGTAGAAGTCCCTCAGCCACGATCTTTGTCGAGCCAGAAAAAAAATGTATGTTTAAAAAAATGCCGTTCTCATGGTTACTCTTCTCATTGTAGGCGTGGAGATTTGCATCGCCACTCCTGGCAGGTTCATCGACTTCCTCGAGTCCGGAAAGACAAACCTCCGCCGTTGCACTTACCTCGTCCTGGACGAAGCCGACAGAATGCTGGACATGGGCTTCGAGCCACAGATCAGAAAGATCGTCGACCAAATCCGGGTAAGTTTAGGAGACCTGGAAGTAGGGTATCGAGTGGGCGGGGCCTATGGGGATCTTCCATTTGAAACTCAGTTAATGGGGCTCGCTCTCCCCCTTTCTCTCTTTGTCCTTCACTCTCTCTATAAATATATTTATAGCTAGTTTTAGAAGTTAATAATTTGGAACACCCTTCTAAAAAGCGCTTTCTTTGTCTAAACAGTGACAGGGTGAGTTGTCGTTGGAAGGGAATATTAACCCATCGCTGTGGGTGAGATGGCAGCGACACAGTGGCTGACTAATCTCAATCAGTGATGAGACAAACTGTATCTAGTTAAAGAATATAGATGTCCAGTTATCCAAGAGAAGCGCTACGTGGGAGATGAATCTTTGTTATGGAAACGTTGTACTAAATGTCTGTTTTCTCGCAGCCCGACCGGCAGACTCTCATGTGGAGTGCTACTTGGCCCAAAGAGGTCCGCCAGCTGGCAGAAGACTTCCTGAAGGAGTACGTCCAGATCAACGTCGGAGCGCTGCAGCTCAGTGCCAACCACAACATCCTGCAGATCGTGGACGTCTGCAACGACGGAGAGAAGGAAAACAAGTGAGTCACGGTGGACACAATAAAGGCCCCGTTATTATCTCGTGATTAGTTGGTGCTGGTTCAGATCTCATATCAGTCACTACTTCCAAAGACATGATCCAGCTATTTGGTGCCATTTCTTACTTTGCTAAATTTGCTTGCCTACTTACTTACCTTACTTACCTATAAATCGTTTGGATCACCCTTCCAAAAAGCGCTTGCTATGTCTAAACAGTGACAGGGTGAGTTGTCGTTAGAAGGGAATATCAACCCATCGCTGTGGGTGAGATGGCAGCGACACAGTGGCTGACTAATCTCAATCAGCGATGAGACAAACTGAACAAGTGGTTACTATTCTTAGCCACTGCATGCATTTAGGAAGTAGTGAGAGATGCTAAAACCCGTGTTAAAATGCAAAGGAAACATTGGCCGTGTTTGTATGACTCTGATACGTTGGTGCTGACCGAGCCGCTGTCTTTGTTTCAGACTGATCCGCCTGCTCGAGGAAATCATGAGCGAGAAGGAGAACAAGACCATCATCTTCGTGGAGACCAAGAGGCGTTGTGATGATCTCACCAGGAGGATGAGGAAGGATGGGTAAGTGTTGGAAATGAAAACACGTAGCCCTTAGCTGCACGAGTGATGGACCCTAATATGGGATGCCAGCGATTATTCGATACAGTCTCCATAATCGCCAGGGCTGCCGAATAATCGATTTTGATCATGGTCAGTTTCTGGCAACCCTACCCTAATATGACGGGGTAGTAATGCAAAAACTACAATTTCTTAAAATATAAATTTGAATGACATGTTTTTTGAGGAATAGCTGGAATATGAAATGATAAAAAAAAAATGTAATTGTAAAGATACTTCAAGAACCACCTCGCCGGGTAAAAAGCCCCACCTATGCAAGGGTTGCCTACTCTCCCATATCTCTCTCCCTCTCTCTCATTGCCTCTGTTTTACCGACTTGTTCCTGCATGGACTAACGATGAAACCCTCTTTGTGTTTAGATGGCCTGGTATGGGAATCCATGGAGATAAAAGCCAGCAAGAGAGAGACTGGGTTCTCAATGGTAAGCGACCGCCTCATCGACTTCATCAAATAACTGTAGAATATACAATAAAACATCGTCTGAATTACATTTTCTGTCTTTTTCAGAGTTCAAATACGGAAAGGCTCCGATTCTCATTGCCACCGATGTTGCCTCCAGGGGTTTAGGTCAGTATCCTCCCTGAACACTCGTCCACTTTTTAATGCATTTTTAAAAACGAGAGGAAAGTGTTTGCTTTCTGTAACTCCTTCTGCTTCTCTCTGAGTTTCTCCCCTGACCTGAAGGCGCAGTCTGTGTGGCAGGGCCTTGGCATGACAAGCCCAGGTTCTCCAGAGGGGGAAGGAGGATTCTTGGAGGTGTCCTGACTGGCGAGGCGCGGGTCTCCCAGTCGTGCAGATAG
This sequence comes from Pseudochaenichthys georgianus, assembly GCF_902827115.2. Taxonomy (NCBI): domain Eukaryota; kingdom Metazoa; phylum Chordata; class Actinopteri; order Perciformes; family Channichthyidae; genus Pseudochaenichthys; species Pseudochaenichthys georgianus. The sequence continues at coordinate 18,934 of NW_027262340.1, forward strand.
ACACAGAGGTGACCAGGCCAAAAGAGCCGCATATAATAACGCGCTGGCCTGCCTAAAAACGGGGTGGGCGAGTTGAGGGCACAGTTCCGCCCCCATAAAGCTCGTCTGTTCTCTGGCAATGGTTTGGACTGCTTCACACACCCAGGCTCTGTAACCGTCCCAGCTCAAAGCCCAGCTACACTGTCTCCTATTGTCTTGCATGTACTGTGCATCGCAAGCTGTTTGAGTCATTTGGAAGGTGCTTTCTGTTGCGTAGACTCGTTGTAAAGCATGGGTGGCGATTTTAACGTTGCAAGTTTCTTAAAAAAAACTTTCGAAGAGCAGTTCTGTCAGATCGATATCATACCTCTTCACCTCTGTAAATGACATGGCTTACTACTGGCGCTTTTGGTGACAGTGGGACATGCTCGTTGTTGGACACACTTGGACAAAATCCAAGCTCACACTCCTCCCTCGTCTGCGTTTTCAAAGTCATGTCGAGACCTGCCAACGAGAGACATTATGAGAACACTGGGTCTGGAAAAAAGCTTTGGATGCACTGTTTGTAGGCATCCTGCAAATTGGTTCAGATCAACAGACTCGGCAGTGTGCTTTAGAGATGGGACCTTGCTGTAGTGCCAGTTCAGGCACAGTAGGGGGCAGTAATGAGTCAGTGTTTTGGGCGTGTGCTGCAATGGGAATGGACTAGTGAATGCATACTCCAGAAAATGGTAAGACTTCTGATCCATTCTTTCTGAGGGTGGTCTGCCAGTGAGGGGGAGGGGTTTTATGTTATTATCCCACTGGATTGGAAGCCAATGGAGTGTGCATCGGTTCTCTTTTCCCACCGTAGTCTCCCCAAAGAGTTTTTTTACTAAGCTTTGTGGATATTAGCCAGCCGTTTCTCTACCTCATGACCTCCACTAACTTTTTGTTTTCGATCTGGTTGTTGTGGTGGCGCTGGCACACGTCTCTTTGTGTGCTGTCCTGCTTTTCCTTTATGCCACACCGCAACACAATCTTACAGATGTGGAAGATGTGAAATTTGTCATCAACTTTGACTACCCCAACAACTCTGAGGACTATATCCACCGCATTGGCAGAACGGCTCGTAGCCAAAAGACAGGCACGGCCTACACCTTCTTCACTCCGAACAACATGCGCCAGGCCAGTGATCTCATCGCTGTGCTCCGCGAAGCCAACCAGGCCATCAACCCCAAGCTCCTCCAGATGGCGGAAGACAGAGGAGGTAAATCCAATTGGTGAGATACAGAAACTGTGCTGTGAAGTGCAGCCACTCTCTTTCTGCTGCTCTTTGCTCTGGGACTTTCGAGGGGCTTTTTATTCACTTCTATTTCACTATTTCTGGTCAAATTGTCCCAAAGCAATAGCTGGTTCTGAAAACTTAATTGAACTAAAAGTGCGCATAGATACTACTTGCGTTTAATGCTTCACAAACTGAAATGCTCTTCATCCAGTAGACTTGTAATGTTTGACATAGATCTGCTTTATTTTAAATTATACTTACAAGTATATCAAGTCACCCTTCAAACATATTTAATAGCTTAAGAAACGTCAGCCTCCCGCCACTATGCCTGTCTGTCTGAGTGACTGAGTATAATCCAGTGGACGCTAAGATTGACCCGGCTTTAGGAAACAGGGATGCCCGAAAACAATGGACAACTTTGTGCCGCAAAGACCGGAACAAATAAACCTGTTTACTCACTCGTCAGTAATCTTTAATCAGATTAGTGTCACAAAGAAATGCCTAACTCTCATAACACTTTCTCTAGTTGCACGTAAGCAACGTTATGGCACATAAGTAAAATGTTTAATTACAGTCTAAGGAAATTGGAAACAAACATGGGACCTGATATTTTTGGGACAATTCAACCACCAACAAATATTTGAAAGCCACATGTGTTTGAAAACAAAATGGCTGTCTCTTTCTTAAATCTCCTGTTCTTTCTCTCTCTCCCTGCAGGGGGGGGTCGTTCAAGGGGCGGTCGAGGTGGTGATTACAGGGACGACCGGCGGGATAGGTATTCTGGGAGACGTGACTTTGGCAGTTTTAGGGACCGGGATAGCGGTAGCAGAGGATACGACAACGGACCAAGCAAACCTTTTGGCGGCGGCGGCAGCAGCAGCAGTACACAGAACGGCGGCTATGGAGGAAACGGCAGCAGCGTTAGCGGTGGTGGCGGCGCCCCCGCGGCTAACGGCTACAGCGGCGGAGTAGGAGGAGGAGCCGGGTACAACGGAAACGGACAGTCCAACTTTAACACCCCGCCCGGAGCCTTCGGTGGCCAGAACTTCCAGGCACAGCCCTTCCTAGCTAAAGCCCCACAACTAGCCGGGCACCCCCCCTTCCCCTTCCCCCAGAACCAGGCTCCTCCTCAGCAGCACCCCCCACCGCTGGTGCCGTACCCCATGCCTCCTCAATTCTCGCAGTAAAATAGCACACTTGAAAGAAAGTAATTTATTGCTTTTTTTGTCTTTTAAGTTCGCCACACTTGATCCACATTTTTTTTGTATTTCCACGACAGGGTTACAGACGACATCAACCTCTTATCGAGCCTTTTTAAGATCTGCAGTGCAGCGTTAGTGGTGTTGCACACGTTTCTTTCCCCCTATTACTATTTAATTTGTTACATTCCTCAGTAATGTTTAGCTTTGTTTTGTATTTGGTAATTACAAAATGTATTGGTTTTTTCTTGTATCCTGAAAGTGATGTTAAGCTCCTAACTTGGAAGTGCACTGCATGATCTTTCAAAAATAAAACATAAAAAGAGATTTGCTGTTTCTGTGTTGTTTTCTGCTAGTTACAATGTCTCCCTATAGCATTGAGCCACTGGTACTACCGTCACTGTCCACCAGGTGGCAAGCCACTGGTACTACCGTCACTGTCCACCAGGTGGCAAGCCACTGGTACTACCTTCACTAGTGTCCACCAGGTGGCAAGTCACTGGTACTACCTTCACTAGTGTCCACCAGGTGGCAAGTCACTGGTACTACCTTCACTGTCCACCAGGTGGCAAGTCACTGGTACTACCTTCACTGTCCACCAGGTGGCAAGTCACTGGTACTACCTTCACTAGTGTCCACCAGGTGGCAAGTCACTGGTACTACCTTCACTGTCCACCAGGTGGCAAGCCACTGGTACTACCTTCACTGTCCACCAGGTGTCAAGTCACTGGTACTACCTTCACTGTCCACCAGGTGGCAAGTCACTGGTACTACCTTCACTGTCCACCAGGTGTCAAACTACACATGCATAATCACCTTAATTTATATATATATACACAGTCTGACGTTAACTCAAGGCCTGGGGGCCAAATCAGGCCCGTGGTGGGTTTAATTTCAACCCACAGGATAATTTCTAATTCCTATTAGATCTGGCCCGCCGGTATATTGCACACACACCTTCACTCCATCCTGAGGGTCTCCTCCGCTCAGAGCCTGAGCCCAATCATTGATGACCTTGCACCCAAGATGAGAAGTCAAGTATCTGAACTAGCATCAGAGCAGCACACTGAGTAATGGATGTTTCCTTCTGCACTTTCTCTCTCGAGACAACAGGGCATGTTTGGTTCTTTGAGGGAGATAGTTTTGTTGAAGCTGTTGTTGGCCTGTGGAAAAATGTACTCATAAGAAATTACTCTGGAAAAGCTGCAGATAGAGCCATAAGAAATGAATGCAACTAAACATTAAATAATAAATGTTTTTAGGCAATAATTTAAGCTTTGTTAGTTCCAGTTTTAATATGTGCAATAAGTTCATTTCAATAAGTTTAGCAATAAACATTGAACCAGTCCGGCCCTCGACTAGTACCCATTTTTAGATTCTGGCCCACTGTGTATTTGAGTTTGACCCCACAGGTCTATGCTAATCACTTACAAGTTCCCAGGGTTCCTTAAGCAATAAAACATGGAGGTTAAATTAACATATTTATACTCGATTTAATTTACTTTATTTATGTGGGTACCCCATGCCTCCTCAGTTCTTGCAGTAAAACGCACACACTTGAAAGAAAGTAATTTATTGCTGCTTTTTTTGTCTTAAGTTCTCCACGGCCCTGCTCTCCATAGCCTGTATATGGTTGTCTCCTTATATCATTAAATCCCTGGTACTACCTTCACTGTCCACCAGGTGTCATATTACACACGCGTAATCACTTCCAAGTGAGCCTCGATACAACATTTGGTTATTTTAAAACCAAAAGATGTTAACTCTTAAGTTGATATAAAACTGAAACACTAGATATCTTCATATTTTTAGAGACTAAAAATTGACCTTTAGGCAATACAAATTATTTGAATGCATGAGGTACTTATACTTCACTTGTGTACTTCCACTTTATACACATTTATACAACTACATTTATTTGACATTTTTAGTTAGTATTATACCAATTATTCCCACCATTAAAACATCTAAATTATGACTGCAATTAAGATACCTGGCAGTATTAAAGCTCCACCTTTTCCATCTGCAATACGAAGGAGTAACACACGAATGCATGCTGATAATTCAATAAAAGTATCTAAGCCTAATTTGATGCTAATACTTGATTGCTTTAGGTATTGGGATAGCAGCCCTTTCCCTTGTGGCAAAGTATTGAAACATTTTTGGTTTCACTATTTGAACAAACAAATGTACTTACACACTCACACACACACACACCCTAACTTGCACTATACTAAAATGGCTTACACATAAAACAAATTAATTAGAAAATATTCCTAATTTCCTTTCAGAGCCCACATTCCCGTCCCTCATAATGTTCATACGCTTCCTTCTGAACAAAGTCCTGCTGGTTGCCCTTAGCGATGTCTGTCAGTCTGTGTAGCCCAGGGGTGCCCAACCGTTTTTGAACCGAGAGCCAGTCTGCCGAGATCTACCAGTCCAAATAGAGAGGCGTAGCCATTACTGACAGCCGACTACCAGGTGAATACACACTACTTGTATAAAACTGACCTTTGTTCGATGAATACTTCATAAAATACTGCAGATCCTTTATCTCACCTCTTTCTAATCTGCACACATACAAGTATTTAACTGAAGCTACACAACAGTGTTGTTGATACAGAGTGTATTCACACGTCACTACAGTGGGTAATGTTTTCAAGAAGCATTGAACAGTGCTGCCACATGTGACACAGGGACAAAAGAAAAGACTCTTTCTTTGCCATTATATAAAAATAGTGTTGCTACAAAAGTATAAATTAGGCTTACTAATAAGACAACTCAGATCTGAAGCTACTCAGGAATCTGCTGCCAATAAAAGAGAGACAACATTAATGGAATCAAACCCTTTTTTTGTTGCATTTGAGTAGATTATAAAAAGAAATACCTTTAAAATAGGATGCGAGCAACACTAGCTTCTTAACCTGAATTGATAATAGACTATAATCAATTTAAACAGAACAGATCTGAATGTTTGCATTCTTATACCATTTTGTACAATAATTATAATGAATAAGTTCAAACTAAAACGTACAGCTGATTAATAATAACGGTATCTCACTTGAGTTTGTATTATATCAAAAACCTTTTGAAATGCTAGTTATTTTTACTGTCCCCCAAAAGCGCGTCGCAGCCTCCAGGAATGCTTCTTTCACAACTTCGCCGTCTTTGAAAGACGTCATGTGTTTCGCAAGAACGTGACTGACACGATGAGATGCTCTGGAGCAGCCTTGCTCTTGTTTTGGGCCTGGTGAAAATTGACTGCTGTGCATTTAGCTGTCCTTTTAGGCCCCTCCCCTTTAGCTGTCCTCTCAGGCCCCTCCCCTTTTGGAGCGTAGGGCAGAATCAGGAGGGAATTCCGTCTCGTCGCGTTTGTGCACTGTTTTGAAATGCCGCTCCTAAATGACCCTTCTTCGATAAAGCCACGCTCGCATTGCAGACGAGAGACAGATGGACTTTGAATTGGAATAAATAAAAAAATGAATCACCTCCCACTCGGAGTGGAAATTATATATTTTGGGCTTTTTTGCTTCTGCCATAATTGCGGTCTTGTGTGTGTGCGGACTGTCCCTCCTGTTGCCACGGACAACATCAGCGAACTAGTGCCCACTGCCCACAAGCCACGCCCCGACACATGGGGTCACGCCGGCCAATCACAAAGCTTTGATGCGTTCAAGTACATTATTCTGGCACAGGAAGATTATGTTAAAGGACATTAACGATAAAACAGAATAGTGTTGTTCTATTTTTAGACACATCTCGCGATCGACTGGGAATCTCCCCGCGATGAGGCGCGATCGATCGACTGGTTGGGCACCCCTGGTGTAGACCAACACTACCCGGAAGTTCCCCAAATCTTCACTGATGGAGCACCCACATGTTCCCCACACAGAGCGACAGCCTCGTGGCTCGAAGTCCAGACGTTTGGCTTCGTTTTGAAGTCCTTTGGATGCAAGTGCATTAAGTTTCCCGCTAAAAGGGACTTCGATGTCTCTAACATCTTAGCAGAATATTTGAACTTTTGGACACTCGCAAAGACATGAGGTAAAGTTCATTTCTCCTCCAAACACTTAGTGCAAACATCTGGAATATTAGCAGATGAAGTATTACTTTAATTTAAGTTAAAGATCGGACACCACTTCCACCACTGCATGGAGACAGTCCCTTTAATAGCAGCTCTCTTTGGATCCAGGTTGTGATGACACACACACACACACACACACACACACACCACACACACACACACACACACACACACACACACACACACACACATAATTATCAAACTAATAAGTGGAAAATAAATAAAAATAAATAGAAAGATTATCATAAAGAATAATAACAATAATATAATTAAACCTTTATAATAAATTATGATACAATATTATATTTAGGAGAGGACTCTTCTGGTTCTGATGATAATCCGGTTTCTTCGGACTCTGAGCGACTCGTTGTGCAGCATTCCTCTGACACACACACACACACACACACACACACACACACACACACACACACACACACACACACACACACACACACACACACCACACACACACACACACACACACACACACACACACACACACACACACACATTGAGCCATCATTGCACTAAACTCCTGAAACTCATACCCCTTAATCACCCTCCATGTGCAATAAACGTGACTGTGTAGGCCTACTTGATGTAATGCCTGTGAATGTGCAGCTGATCCCAGGTCAGATCTCAGAGGCGGCTGAGGGTGCGGTACTCCTCGATGCTATCTGCATATGTACAGAACCTGGAAGTATGAGAGGAACGCTCGCTATGTAAATACTTCTGTTTCTTCCTCCAGACATGCACCAGCCTCACCCAGCTGATGACAGACCCGTTTACTTCGAAAATAGCTTTTCAGTTTCTATGTTTCCATTGTAGTGCGAAGCTGATCTGAAGTGTCCCATGGGATGTGTGCGTTAGTTCAGAGGTGGTGTGGTGGTGCAGGGATGAGTCTTAAAGGACTTTACAACTTCCCTCGTCTGAATGTGTTATCGGTTGTTAGCCTGGGGAGATGATGTGCTCAGGTGTGTGTGTGTGTGTGTGTGTGTGTGTGTGTGTGGTGTGTGGTGTGTGTGTGGTGTGTGTGTGTGTGTGTGCGTGTGCATGTGTGTGTCTGTCCAAAAGCATATTTTAGTGACTGTTTTACACAAGTGATCAACATTTCTTAAATGTTTGCTCTAAGGCTAGCCTAGTGCTACCCCAGATCCTGCTCCCTTTCCGTGCCCTGCTGTCCTCGCCCACTTTGAGCCTGCATCCCTCTCTTCTCTCTCGGATGTAGTCAAGCACCTGCGGCCGACAAACTGCACCTCAGACAGCATTCCCTCTCGCCTCCTTAGAGATGTTTTTGAATCAGTTGGAGCAAGTGTTTTATTGCTTGTAAACACCTCTCTTAGCTCAGGGTGTGTCCCAGCTGCCTTCAAACATGCCGTGGTTAAGCCACTACTTCAAAAGAAAAATCTCGACCCTCCATTCTCGCAAATCTCAGGCCCATCTCACAGCTACCCTTTTTATCTAAAGCCTTGGAGCGAGTAGTCTACGCCCAGCTGCAGTCTTTTTTAACCACGCATGGCATCCATGAAAAGTTTCAGTCTGGCTTTAAACCCATGCATAGCACTGAAACAGCCCTTTAAGAGTTTTCAATGATCTGCCCCGAGCCGCCGACTCAGGCTGCCCAGCTGTCCTGGCGCTGTTAGACCTGACTGCTGCCTTTGACACTATGGATCACAGCATCCTGTTGTCACGGTTTGAACAGTCCGCAGGCATCACAGGCTCTGCCCTTGCATGGTTCAGGTCCTACCTGACGGACCGTAGCCTCTCAGTGCAGTTGGATGTCTTCTCCTCTGCCAAAGCCCCTCTTACCTGTGGGGTTCCCCAAGGCTCGATCCTGGGCCCCATCCTCTTCCTATTGTACATACTGCCCCTAGGTTCAATTGTTACACAACATAATATCCCCTTGCATTGTTACGCCGATGATGTACAGATCTATCTGCCTCTCAATCAAAATGCCAACTACAGCAGTTGAAGGACTGCTTAACAGAGATGAAATCCTGGCTGAGCCAAAATGTCCTCACCCTCAACGAGAGTAAGA